>NW_020261498.1:0-20672 GCF_003255815.1 Theropithecus gelada
GGAGAGGAGAGAGAGAAAGAGAAGGAAGTAGAAAGAGAAAGAGAGGGGAGAGAAAGAAGAGAGGGAAGGAGAGAGAAAGAGAGAGAATGAGGGGGAGAGAAGAAGAGAGAAAGAGAGAGGGACAGAAAAAGAGAGGGAGAGGGAGAGAGAAAGGGGGAGAGGAAGAGAGGAAGAAGGGAGAGGGAGGGGAGGCAGATGAAGGGGGAGGGAGAAAGAGAGATGGAGAAAGAGGGAGAGAGAGGAAGAGAGAAAGAGGGAGAGAAGAAGGGAGAGAGAGAAAGAAAGAGAAAAAGAGAGGTGAAAAGAGGGGAGAGAGAAAAGGGGAAGGGGGAGGGAGAGGGAGAAAGAAAGAGGGAGAGAGAGAAAGAGGGAGAGAAGAAAAGAGAGAGAGGAAGAAAGAGAGGGGGAAGAGAAGAAGAGGGGAAAGAGAACGTGGCAGAGGGAGGGGAGGGAGAGAGAGAGAGGCAGAGAGAAAGAGAGAGGGGGAGAGAAAAAGAGGGAGAGAGAGGGAGAGGGACAGAGAGAAAGAGAGGGAGAGAAAAAGAGAGAGAAAAAGGTGAAAAGAAGACAGAGAGAAAAGGGGAAGGGGAGGGGGAGGGAGAGGGAGAAAGAAAGAGAGAAAGTGAGAAAGAGATAAAGAGACGTGGGGAGAGCAAGAGCAAGAAAGGCAAGGAGAGAGGGAGAGAAGAAGTGGGAGAGAGGGAGAGAGGAGAAAAACCCAACAGAGGAGCAAGCCGTGGGTTGAAATGTACTCAAGACACTGCAGATTCGCCCTGCAGGCTCGCGGTGGGGTAGGTGCTGGGAAGAACAACAAAAGCCTATGAGATACAGGGTCTGTTGTGTCACCAAGCTGACCATCACGCAGTAGGGAGGGGCCGGGAAACACGCATGCCTGTGAGTCCATCAGGGGCTACTCACAGGAGGGCAGCTCCTGTGGCTGGTGAGCTGACTCATTAGCCGGCCTCATAAATATTAGCAGTTGTATACATAATCGAGAAATACAGGTCGTGAATTACATGACAAAGCTGGAATGTAAGACCAATAAAACCTTATAACTGTTCATAAATTTTCATCATAGATGAGTGTTCTGGGTAACAAAGTGATTGTCATGTCACACAGTGGGCCCAGAACAAGCACACGTTTTAGTCTGAAAAGAGTCTACAGAGAACTTTTCACGACACATGGCCTGGAACAACCAAAATTTTCTGATTCGTGACCATTGGATAGATACAATTTTCTTTTAAGAAACAGGATCTCAGTCTGTTGCCCAGGCTGGAGTGCAGTGGTGCAATTGTAGCTCACTGCAGCCTCGAATTCCTGGGTTCAAGGGATTCTCCTGCCTCAGCCTCCTGAGCAGTTGAGACTACAGATGTGTGCCAACACTGCCCTCAGCTAATTTTTATTTTTACTTTTTGTAGAGACAGGGTCTTGCTATGTTGCCCAGACTGGTCTTGAACTCCTGGCCTCAAGCAATCCTCCTGCCTTGGCCTCCCAAACTGCTGAGATTACAGGTGTGAATCACTGTGTCCAGCCATGAACAGATATAATTTTTAAAAGAGAAACTTTTCTGCTTTCCCCGTGCAAACTGCTTTTTCCTTATCCTCACCTTCCCTAAAACAAAAAGGAAACAACAACCAATAAAAAAGAAACACCTAAATAATCAAGTGAATCAATCATTAAGCAAATTTAACTTCAGTAAATCATTCCTAACTCTGTCCTCCTTCCATTAAGTGGCAATTAATCTATCAATGTCCTCACTTCTTTCAATTACCTCGCATATGAATCCATCCAAACTCAGAAACCACCCACAGAATTAAGTCTACATAGAGTTTTTTAAAGGACTTGGAATGATATGATGCCAATAAGTGGTTTTGAAAATCAAAAGGACAAACTGAACCATCAATCAAGAATCAAAAAATGAATTAATACAGGAGCTTGTCATCTGTAGGAAAAGAGTGAAGACGTCAGAATTGGGTGTACTACTAACTCCAACTTTCACCAGTAGTTTCAAAACAGTTCTTTTTTTTTTCAGAGACAGGGTCTCGCTGTGTCACCCAGGCTGGAGTGCAGTGGTGCAATCATGGCTCACTGCAGCCTCGAACTCTTGGACTCAAGTGATCTTCCCACCTTGGTCTCCTGAGTAGCTGGGACTACAGGTGCATGCCATCATGACTGGCTATTTTTTTTATTTTTTGTAGAGATAGGGTCTCACTGTGTTGCCCAGGCTGGTCTTGAACTCCCAGCCTCAATCAATCTTCCCACCTTGGCCCTCCAGAATGCTGGGATTATAGGCATGAGCATCTATGCTTGACCTCTTTTTATTTTTTAAATATCTTTTTTTAGATGGAGTCTCACTATGTTATCCAGGCTGGAGTGTAATAGCCCGATCTTGGCTCACTGCAACCTCCATCTCCCAGGTTCAAGCAATTCTCCTGCCTCGGCCTCCCCAGTAGCTGGGATCACAGGTGTGTGCCACCATGCCTGGCTAATTTTTGTATTTTTAGTAGAGATGGGGTTTCACCATGTTGACCAGGCTGGTCTTGAACTCCTGACCTCAGGTGATCCACCCGCCTCAGTCTCCCACAGTGCTGGGATTACAGGTGTGAGCCACCGTGCCCAACCCTCTTTTTAATTTTTTATTCAGCCGAACAGTTGCTCTTCAGTTTTATTTCATTCTGCTTTTGTGCATGGTGGATCTGCCTACTCTGGTTGACAGGGTACTGTCCCATGGAGTACAGGTAACAAATGGTGCTGGCGGTTTTGAGACATCACAGTCCTCAAAGCAGCTAGGGAGTCAGAAATGACATGTTAAGTGCAGTCTTTAACTCCCTGGATATGAAATACTCACTACTATATATTTGAGGACTGACTTACCTAAGTCCTAGTGTCTAAAAAGAGAGGAAAAGAAAGACCAAAATCATAAGGCAAAATCTAATCGAGTGCTAGTTTTGAGGTGTAATCTAATTATTTTACAGTTTGTATGTGCCTTTAAAAGGCTCAATAAGGCCAGGCGCGGTGGCTCACTCCTGTAATCCTGGCATTTTGGGAGGCAGAGGGGGCTGGATCACAAGATCAAGAGATCAAGACCATCCTGACCAATATGGTGAAACCCTGTCTCTACTACAAATACAAAACTTAGCTGGGCTTGGTGGTGCGCGCCTGTAGTCCCAGCTACTTGGGAGGCTGAGGCAGGAGAATCGCTTGAACCTGGGAGCAGTGAGCCAAGATTGTGCCACTGTGTTCCAGCCTGGGGACAGAGTGAGACTTCGTCTCAAAAAAAAAAAAAAAAAAAAAAAGTCTTGATAAATAGATTTCTATGCTCCCCCACCACCACCATTTTAGTCTTCCTGTTCTTTCTCCTTGTTCTAAACAGGAAGAACAAATTCTGATGATTGTGAATGAGAAGACACAGTCCCCAGTGGGATCAAAACTTGTAATTCTATTTCATCCCATTCATAAACCTTCCTAGGTAAGCTATTGGTTGGATTCTAATTCTGAATTATTCAGAGGAGACAGCATTGAAATATCGTGTGAAATAAGAGAGAGCCTGTAATACATATTTAGTATGCTTTTAATCTGCTGTCCTATGTCAAACCTCCCTAATCCTCCCAGCTCCCCCAGGCTCAGTAATCTCTCCAGTGGCACACACACAACCCACTCTAAATAATCCCCTCACTACTTCTGCAGCAGAAGGCAGCCTTCTTAAACAGATTTCATTCCCATAATATAATACAATCCTTCTTTAAAAAAGCTATTTTTAAAACGAACAGTTGCTTTCAAGGAAAATTATAAATAGTACCTCATTAATTGGGATCCAGCCTCAATAACGTTATGTATGTGAGAAGGCTGTAAAAAAATGTCACATGGGATCCCTTAAGAGCACAGATAATTTGAGTGTTATCACAACCGTTCCTCCACCCTAAGGGTCTGGGTGGCCCACTTCTAAAACAGGTGTATTTTAAAAGAGTTTGGTTTAAGTGGGACCAACTTAAAATGAATTAGCAAATGAAATCCAGGAGCACGTTTAGGTAGGAAAGACTATGGTAGGGTGAGACTGTATAGAAATGGAAAGTATATTTCAATACAACAGGGATAGAAACATTGTTATGTTTTGTATCTTCCAACAGTGGGCAATGGACAAATTCACGTCATATAAGGGAGGATTGAAAGAATCAGGAAATGGGCTGGGCGCAGTGGCTTACGCCTATAATCCCAGCACTTTGGGAGGCCGAGGCGGGTGGATCACGAGGTCAGGAGATCGAGACCATCCTGGCCAACATGGTGAAACCCCAACTCTACAAAATATTAGCCGAGTGTGCTGGCGGACGCCTGTAATCTCAGCTACTCGGGAGGCTGAGGCAGGAGAATTGCTTGAACCTGGGAGGTAGAGGTTGCAGTGAGCAGAGATCTGAACTCCAGCTGGGCGACAGAGCAAGATGCTGTCAAAAAAGAAAAAGAAAGAAAGAAAAAAAAGAAAGAAGAAAGGAAAGAAAGAAAGAAGAAGGAAGGAAGGAAGGAAAGAAGGAAGGAAGGAAGGAAGGAAGGAAGGAAGGAAGGAAGGAAGGAAGGAAGGAGGGAGGGAGGGAGGGATGGAGGGAGGAAGGAAGGAGGAAGGAAGGAGGATGGAAGGAAGGAGGGAGGGAGGGAGGGAGGGAGGGAGGGAGGAAGGAAGGAAGGAAGGAAGGAAATCTGGAGTCGATTCATCTAGAGAAAGGGGTAATGATTAAACGCCACTCTGGGATACAGAAGAGGAAAGGTGGGGTGGAAGAGGAAGAAGACAGAATTAGGAGACAAGGAAGACAGAGTGGAGAAGAGTAAGGTCAGCATCTTCACTACTTGAAGGAAACAATATATTAAGAAAGGAAGCAGACCTAATCTGTGAGGCCCCAGAGAGCAGGATTAGAATGTACAAGCACAGTTTTGGCCAGGTACGGTGACTCACGCCTGTAATTCCAGCACTTTGGGAGGCTGTGAAGGGTGGATCACCTGAGGTCAGAGTTCAAGACCAGCCTGGGCAACATGGTGAAACCTCGTCTCTACTAAAAATACAAAAAAAATTAGCCAGGCATGGTGGTGGACACCTGTAATCCCAGCTACTCAGGAGGTTGAGGTGGGGGAATCGCTTGAACCCGGAAGGTGGAGGTTGCAGTGAGCTGAGATCTTGCCACTGCACACCAGCCTGGGTGAAGAGTGAGACCACATTTCAAATAAAAATAAAAATAAAAATGTACAAGCACAGTTTCAATGAGCAAGTATTTCAGCTCTGCATAAGAAAGTGCTTTCTGGTCATTAGAGCTAAGATGGGATATGTTCTATGGTAGTGAGCACCCTGTCAGCAGAAGCATCCAAGCTCTTCACAAAGGGATTTCCCTATAAACTCTGAGATTCTATGATTTTGTGATCACATCAAGAGAACAGGTCTACGGTAAAATCAGTAACACAAGGAAGATACAGTCGATTCCTGTTATTTGCAGTAATTCCATTCCATTCCATAAAGCCACTGCAAAGCCTGAATTATCAAATCCTGAACCCTCGCTCCTAGGAGAAGTACAGAGTTAGGTTCCCTCAAGCTTCTGGTTGTAGTATTTTCACCAACTGATCAATACATACATTTGCTTTTTGTGTGTTTCTGTTAAAGATACTTTTTATTTTATTTCGTTTCATTTTATTTTTTGAGACAGAGTCTCACTCTATCATTCGGGCTGGAGCACAGTGGCACAATCATAGCTCACTGAAGACTCAAACTCCTCGAAGAAAATAATAATACTAGTAATAGTAATAAAAAAGACTCAAACTCCTGGGCTCAAGTGATCCTCCCACCTCAGCGTCAAGAGTAGCTGGGACTACAGCTGTGCACTACTATGTCTGGCTATGTATATATGTATTTTTGAGATGGAGTTTCGCTGTTTTTGCCCAGGCTAGAGTGCAATGACACTTTTCTCAGCTCACTGCAACCTCCTCCTCCCGGGTTCAAGTGAATCTTCTGCCTCAGCCTCCCAAGTAACTGGGATTACAGGTGCCTACTACCACGCCTGGCTAATTTTGTATTTTTAGTAGAGACAGGGTTTCTCCATGTTGGTCAGGCTGGTCTCAAACTCCCCACCTCAAGTGATCTGCCCGCCTCGGCCTCCCAAAGTGCTGGGATTACACACACAGGTGTGAGCCACCGCGCCCAGCCTGTCTGGCTATATTTTTCGTACAGATATAGTCTCACTATGTTGCCCAGGCTGGTCTCAAACTCCTGGGCTCAAGCAGTCCTCCCACCTCAGCCTCCCAAAGTGCTGAAATTGCAGGCATGAGCCACCATTCCTGGCCTAAGAGGATGCTTTGTGCTCTCAGTAACACTAGCATTTTCCCCTTGGGGATCCAAAGTAGCTCATGCAAACTGACCCATCTGTGTGGCATCAGCACCCACACTGACCACATCACGTTCACACACATCTCCAAAATATGATAATCACCACTGGAGTCTCACTTATTAAAAGGCCAAGTGTAGATTTCATATTTCTGAAGACAGGCAGAAACAGAGAGACATGAACAGGAAAAAAACCAAATTCAAACTACATGGCCAAAAGATGAGATCCTCCTTGAGAACAATGAACTTATTAATACTGAGTATTCTGCAAGGATGAATGATTGCTTCATTATACAAGCAAGCAGTATTTACCTTTTGGCCCGGTGCAGTGGTTTATGCCTGTAATCCCAGCACTTTGCAGGGCACAGGTGGGCAGATTGTTTGAGCCCAGGAGTTCAAGACCATCCTGGGCAACAAGACAAAACCCCATCTCTACAAAAACATACAAAAAATTAGCCAGGTGTGGTGGCATGTGCCTGGAGTCCCAGCTGCCCGGAAGCCGAGATGGGAGGATCACCCAAACCAGGAAGGCAGAGGCTGCAGTGAGCCATGATCACACCACTGCACTCCAGCCTGGGTGACAGAGTGAGACCCTATCTCAAAAATGAATAAATAGGCCAGGCGCGGTGGCTCACACTTACAATCCCAGCACTTTGGGAGGCCAAGGCAGGCGGATCACAAGGTCAGGAGATCGAGACCATCCTGGCTAACATGGTGAAACCCTGTCTCTGCTGAAAATACAAAAACAAAATTAGCCAGGTGTGGTGGTGGGTGCCTGTAATCCCAGCAACTCGGGAGGTTGAGGCAGGACAATGGCATGAACCTGGGAGGTGGAGCTTGCAGTGAGTCGAGGGTGCACCACTGCACTCCAGCGTGGGTGACAGAGTGAGACTCTGTTTCAAAAAATTAATTAATTAATTAATTAATTAACGAAATGTTAAAAGCAAGCAGAATTTACCTTTTATGGATTTTCATAGAATGGTGTGTGCGCATTTATTATAATGAATTGCAAGAATTGAGCCCTTGGGAGCTAAAAGGGTGCTCCATGGTAATCCAGCCTCAATGAGCTCTCTCGGGTGTTGGCTGAGGACTGGTTGGTTAAGGATAAGGCTAGCAAAGATTGACCACTGGGGCAGATGTGGCAGCCCCTGTGGTTCTTTCCAGCCACAATGGCCACAACAGGAACCACTCTGGCTCTCAGACTCTCCAGATTCAGCCAAGTCCACTTGGCTACAGAATGCTGAGGGCATTATTCACGTGCTTTCCTGGCCAAAAAAAAGGATGCTCCATGCTCATGGGACTGGCACTCACATGGACTGTACTGTGAAGGGTTCCTCTTGCAGTCCTGCAAACCAAGCAGTGGTCCCAACAGGGAGATGAACATCAGTGCTGGAGGAGACTTGGAGGTCACCTAGCTCCTTACCTGTTCATAGTCCTTTATAGTCCTCAAAAAGTTCATAGTCCTCAAAAAGATTGCCTCGTTATTACAAAGATACCATAGCTTCTATGACTTGGATCCTGTTTCTCTCTCTAGGCTCATTGTTTGCCACTGTTTTTTTTTTTTTTTTTTGAGACGGAGTCTGGCTCTGTCGCCCGGGCTGGAGTGCAGTGGCCGGATCTCAGCTCACTGCAAGCTCCGCCTCCCGGGTTTACGCCATTCTCCTGCCTCAGCCCCCCGAGTAGCTGGGACTACAGGCGCCCGCCACCTCGCCCGGCTAGTTTTTTTTTTTGTATTTTTTAGTAGAGACGGGGTTTCACCGTGTTCGCCAGGATGGTCTCGATCTCCTGACCTCGTGATCCGCCCGTCTCGGCCTCCCAAAGTGCTGGGATTACAGGCTTGAGCCACCGCGCCCGGCCGCCACTCTTTGCATATAATGGACATTTTTGCAATATCCTCAGTGTGCCGGGTTATTTTTAAAAACCACAGGGCCTTTGCCTATGCACTGTCAGTTGCTTAGAATGCCCTTGTCCTCTTGTTATAGGACTACCAGGTTCGTATGTCTGCTATGCAGTGACATACCAATACACTGAGACAGCAAGAGTTTGCACTAGAGAAAGAGTTTAATGATTGTAGGGCAGCCAAGCGAGGAGACAGGAGGAACCCTCAGATCTGTCTCTCCAAAGACTTCTGGGTTGGGATTTTGTGGGTTTTTTTTTTTTTCTTTTTTTGAGACAGTCTTGCTCTGTTGCCCAGGCTGGAGTGCAGTGGCATGATTTTGGCTCCCTGCAACCTCCGCTTCCTGGGTTCAAGCAATTCTCTGCCTCAACCTCCCAAGTAACTTGGATTACAGGTGTGTGCCACCACGCCCAGCTAATTTTTGTATTTTTAGTAGAGACGGGGTTTCAGTGGGTTGGGATTTTATAAGGGGATCCTGGAGGGAAAGCGGCTGGAAAATTAGGGTCATTGACTGGTCAGGGAAAGGGAGATAAAATCATCAAGATGTGCAAACTGCATTCTTTGGTGAGTCAGCTCCTCTTGGAATCCTTCAGATCAGTGGATGTCAGTAGTTTCACTGGTAGCCAGGACCTGAAAGAGTATCTCAAAGGAAAAGCTTAACACTTCACAATGCGTACGTTGTTATCTACAAAGCAATTAAGGGGAACTATAATCTCATGACAGGGTCTACGTGGTTCCACGACAAAAGGCACCAAACAGCTGTGAACAAGCAAGTTGGAGAACAAGCAAGGTGACCTCATGATGAATGCTGAATGTGCTGCAAGCTTGGTTTGTCTTCATTTCTCCCCTACTCTTCTTCCCTGATTGATTTCATAAAGTTTATAGGGACAGTGTCACTCTCACCTCCTGAGAATCTCCTACTTCTCCTTCAGGAATCAACCATGCTATCAACAGCTAGGGCCCTTATACCCTGACTCAGCTGGCTTAAAGAATAGCAAAGATGTATTATCTCACAAAACAGGAAGTCTCAAGACAAGAGGGCTCTTCAATGGGTGCATTTAGCTGCTCAAAAATGTCATCAAAGATGGTATTTCCATCTTTTTGCTCCATCATCCTCTGTCTGTGTTATCAGTTTCTGCAGTGTTCATGGATAGCTGCCACAAGTCTAGACAAAACTTGTGGTCACAGTAGTTTCCAGAGGAAGAAAAGGCTCTATTTCACCCTGTGTGCCTCTCTTTAAGAGTGAGGAAACATTTCTCAGAATCCTTCATTGGACTTTCTCTCAATTCTCAGTGACCAGCATTGTGTAACAAACCCATGCCTAAATCAATCACTAGCAAGAGAGGGATTACTGTGATAGGATTAGTAAAACAGGGATTACAGAAACTGGATGAAGTCCACTAGAAAAGACGATGATTTGAGGCTGACAACCAACACTATTTTCTGCGCTCTCCGCCCACCATTGTTGCGTTTGGTGACCGTGTGCGACCACGTCTCTCTATTACTTTCTCTGTCACAAACCTGAACCCTCTATATTATAATTGACCCTTTGCCTATATATTAACCCTATAATCTTTGAGATTTCTAAAGCCAGACATGATGGCTTATTCACCATTATATCCTAGAACCTAGTAGATGCTTGGGGCTTCAGAATGAATGAATGGATGAATATGAGAATAAGGCTGGCTGGCCGCATAGGTAAACAATAACCCTTTAATGTAGGCATTATTTTTCCCATTCTGTCAGAGGTGTTTCAACCACAGTGACTCCATCTTGAATAATAGGCTGGATAAAATGAGGTGGAGACCTGCTGGGCTGTACTCCCAGGAAGTTAGGTATTCTTAGTCATAGGACGAGCGAGGAGGTCAGCACAAGCTACAGGTCACAAAGACCCTATTGATAAAAGAGAATACAATGAAGAAGCTGCCCCAAACCCAACAAATCCCAGATGGCGACGAAAGTGGACTTTGGTCATCCTCATTGCTCATACACTAATTATAATGTATTAGCCTGCTAAAAGACACTTCCACCAGCACCATGACAGTTTAGAAAGCCATGGTAAGAATCCAAAGTTACCCTGTATAGTCAAAAAGGGGGAGAAACCCTCAGTTCTGGAGAATTCCCGCCCCTTTTCTGGAAAACTCATGAATAATCCACCCCTAGTTTAGCATATGATCAAGAAATAACCGTAAAAATAGCCAACCAGCAGCTTTATGAATAGTCATTCTTTTATTTCTTTACTTTCTTAATAAACCTGCTTTTACTTTACCCTGTGAACTTGCCTCAGATTCTTTCTTGCATGAGGTCCAAGAACCCTCTCTTGGGGTCTGGATCAGAACCCCTTTCCAGTCACGATTCCACGCCAGGACAAACTCTCTTCCAGAAAGAACAGAAGACTTCTTCATCCTCATATGCAAAGGAGCAGAGCCAGAACTTAACTTCAGAGTTTCTGACTCCACGTTGAACGTTGGATCCAACGGAAATGAGGGAAAGAGGCCAGAGTATTAAAGAACAGCACAGAGTAGCAATGCTTTTATAAAATAATTCTGTGAACATGCACCAGCACTGTTTAAAATGTTGGTTATAGACACACAGAGATAATCCGAAGACTCTTTTTTTCCACCTGACTCAAATCTGACTCTGCCTTTAGCTTTTTTCATCCTAGAAACATTTATATAACAAATGGATCCCAATCTTTTGAGGATTCAGTTTGCAATCCTCAACAAATGAAGGACCCTGAAGAATCAATTATTTTTACTTATCTCTCAGGCTGGAGGGGAGGGAGCCCTATATTTCTGGAACTTTGGCTTTGAAACCTCTTGAAAGCATTACAGAAAAGGCAAGGGAATTAGACAATAAGGATTCTTTCAAAACAGTAGGATTTAAAGGATCTTATTACCTACTTCATAATCTTACCTTAAGGCTATAGAAAGTATTAATTGGAGCAAAGACGTCCAAATGGGAGCGGCGACTGTAAGTCATCTATATTGTTGAAGTCTGTCTTTTATCTCTTTAATTTGTTACATCGCCTCACCCTTGGCATCTCTTTCAGATAAACCTATCCAACTCCTGACTCCCTGGAGTTATGGGTATTTTTTTTCTTCTGAGCACAGAGAAGGAAAAAAAAATATTAAAAAGAGCTAGGCCAAGTGAATCAATGGCACTTCAAATCCCATTTCCTGCCTTGATCAGTGGTTGATCCCTTTGGAGGAAAGTGGGATGGAGAACAGAGCAGGCAGCCTCCAGGCAACTGGAAAAACTCACTCCAAGTATCTCTAGAGGAAGCCTGCACATGGCCTGCATCCCAAGCACCCAATTCTTACAAGCAATAATATCCCCTTTTCTGTACAGATAGTGTGAAATGCTTTAAAATAAGTTGGAACGGCTGACAGCCCCCCTGATAAATGAACACAGGATGTACTCATCAGATCCTGTTGTTCCTCTGTGGCTGGACCAGAAAACCACCTTCATCCCTCTCCTACATGTCTGTAGTAAGATCGGAAATACTTATTTTTTTATTTGAAGTAATAATCTTTGGCCAAAAATGCTATAATCCCATAGAAAATGCAGAGGGAAAAGCATCTTCAATCTTCCGAAAGGGGACAAAAAGCAAAATCCACTCCTGTTATAGAAAAATTGTTCTCGGTAAAATTTCCTCTCCCCGTTTGCTAAAGGTTTCTGAGTGTATTCACCTAGTGTATAAATCTTTTTTTTTTTTTTTTTTTTATAAATGCTACCTTTTTGAGAGCAATCTAGGTTGCTAAAATATTTCTCCAGTTGAAGTCCTTGAATCGACTGGCTCAGGGGCTTGTTAAAAATGCAGATTCTGGGGTGCCACTCTCAGATCTACTGGCTGCAAATCTCTGAGGGATAGGGCCAGATGTTGGAAATGTCTCAGCCTCTTTGGGAAGTTCCTATGCATGCAAAAATTTGAAAACCACTGGCATGATAAATGAATTCATGGGCTTTGGAGCCAGAATAAAACAGGATTTGAAGCTGACACTACCTTCCCAGTTGAATAAACAAGGGAAATCAGCTGCCATGAAGAAAGTGGATGCATTTAAGCCTTCTTGATTTAATTAGGTAAACAAAAGTTCTAGATGAATATCAGTGGCTCTAGGATGTCAGTTTCACAAATGTTTTACAGATTATAGTCAACCAGTTTTATTTAATAAAGAGAGACTAGCCCTTTTAGGGAAACGTTGTGTTCCATGTAACTGACTTACATAATTTTTATATCCATCTTTCTCAACTCCTGTCATTTCACCATAAGTTGTGAGTTAGGCATGCCCTTTTGATTCTCACAGGTCCTGGCTATATCTGCATGTTAGACACTACAGAATAATTGCTGTCAGTAAAAGATGGCTTGAATTCCAACAGTCAACCTCTGATATTTTGACAGATTCTAAACTTAGAAATAGCCAAAGAGCTGACCCAAGAAAGCCTGGGATCTGGGTACTGGGTGTTTTGACTGGTAAGAATTTCAATCTTTTTTTTTAGTGTAGTTGACACTCAGCAGAACCAAGGCCCCCGTATCTAGTGAAATTGCGTTAAGGAGTGGATTTTTGTATTTCTTAAAATTACACTGATTGCAATAATAGAAAAAAATGTGGGTGAGCTTAAGGAAATAATGATGGTGATGATGATAATGGTGGTGATGATGTGATGAAGATGATGGTGGTGATAATGATGATGATGATGATTATGGTGATGGTGATGATGGTGGTGATGTTGGTGATGGTGATGATGATGATGGTGATGATGGTGATGATGATGACAGTGATGATGATGGTGATGGTGATGATGATGATAATGATAATGATGGCAATGATGGTGATGATGATAATGATCATGGTGATGATGGTAACAGAGATATTTCAAAGAATCCAATGACAAGCTGAACAAGCAAACCAATAGAAAGACGGGAAGCCGCAGACGCTCTTGAGTTTTCATCAAGAAGAGTTAATAGATCTTTGTTCTTGAACTTTGATTTTACTTGACTTTGCTCCCAACATCCGTGAAACAGAGAGAGAGAGACTCTAATTGACCCCTAAAGTCACTTCTCCCTTTGACCAACGTGCCATGGCCTGGAGAGAAGTGTCTTTCCTCCCATGGAAGTGTCATTGTGTCTTGGAGATCCATCCCTGAGAGTGGGGTGGCCAATTCCCAAAACGACCATCCAAGGCAATCTCATTGTCATTTACCATGGTCAAAAAATAAAAATAAAGCGCGATGGAACGCAAACTCCCAACAGGCTGGTAGCTTGTTGAGGACAGGATCTATGCCCAATTCATCTTTCTGATACTGCTCATAAGGACTCAGTGGTTGAGAGCAATGGTTTTGAAACTGCTTACCTACTTCAGTTTAAATGGTCATTCCTCTTACATGTTATCTGACTTTGGGCACATCTCTTAACTCTCAAGTACTGTTTACTCATCTTTAAAATAAAGATAGCCCTAGTATGTAACTCCAAAATTTTTGCAAGGATGAAATGTGAACATCAGTAACCTCTTAACATAGCACCAGCAAAGTACAGGATTTCACTATCTCCCAAGCACTACTGGACAACCTTTCAACCACAGCCCAGACAGGAAGGTACGAACATCATTAACTAACAGCAGAAAGACTATGTTTTTCAACCTGAACCTGTTGGATTATCCTTTTAAATCTAAAAGAAACACCCTAAAGATGGTCCAGAGTTTTCAAAGATGTCCCTTAGCAGTGAGGTGTGCTCCATGATGAACCAATCCCAACTCGTCCAATTTAGCCACCATGGGGGATCTTCTTGGTATCTTCCTTGTTATCTCAGAATAGCCACCTTCACGCTGTGCTTCCACTATAGAAATTATTCAAATTCTTACATGGTATAACCAAGTGAGAAATTAGTGGGAGTCTTGCCCTCCTTCTCACCTAATCTGCAGTCTCTTTCCCTCAGGGCAAGGAATAGAAACAGGGTTTGGGTTTCCAGTAGGGGTGGAAACCTATGTCCATGCCTTCATAGTGCCTGGAGTAGTCAGGACCCAGGTAGAGCATGGCTGCAAGGAGGCTCATGGATGCTTGGGGCTGTAGCCTTGGGACCATCAGCAACACCCCTGCTGCCAAGCCTGTCTTTGGAAGAAGACTAAAGGACATTACTGAGAAGTGCTGGGCAATGCTCCAAAGACATCATAGCTACCCCCAGGGGGCATGGCATCCCACCCTGATCTTTCTGGGACTATGTAAACCTTTGTGTTCTTGTACAATCCAATGGGGGAAAAGCTCCAAATATCAGACTTCTCAATGACCTTGACCAATTGGGGTTGTGGAGTGTGGTATCTCTTGGACCTCCATGACAGTGGAATAATGCCTCTTGATACATACTGGGACCATCTGACCTCTTGCCCCCTCCCTATCATGGGCTTCATTGCTCCCTTCTTAGTTGGGGCAGTTCGTTCAGCCTTCCAACCACAGAAAGCCAATGGGGTCTGGACACCAGAAAGAACCAGTGAGGCCTGGGTCTGTAAGGCCAAGAATCAGAGAAGCCAAGAGAGACCTTCAAAAAGGGGCTAGCTGCAGAGAAGACAGGCAGAGAGTTAAAGGGGGGTCCAGGTGAGATCCACAATAACCAGCCAGGAAGGAGCTGGAACACCAGCATCACAACACAGCTCCAAACCAAGATCCTAATAATTTTATGAGTAACTGCTACTTTTGCAATGATCTAGATGCTGTGCTAAGCACATGATGTACATGAATCTCACCCAATTGCCCCAACGACTCTGACAAATAGCATTAAGAACCCTTGCCCAAGATTACCCAATTAGTAAAGAAACAGCTCACTTGCCTCTTGAAGCAACAAACCCTCAACGCCTCCCTGTGCCCCATTAGAGCTGATCCAGGACTTGGGAAGATCTGACCCTGAAAGGGAAGAATAGAACTGTGGCTGGGGTGGGGATGGCATGGGTTAAGGACCAGACCACTCTGGTGGTCTTTTCCATTCCTTCTTAAGGATGATGGAAGAGACAAACAGACCTGACTCAAAGTACAGTTGGTACTAATGTTCCCTAAAGTCACCACCAACAGTGAATCAGTGAATACTGAACCACTGTTCCTAGCAGAAGTGCAGCGTTAGGTTCCTGCAAGCCTCTGATCACATCTGATCACATTTGCATCAATCAATCAGTATACAACCTTGTTATCAATCAATCAATATACAACCTTGTTTACATGGGTTTCCGTAGAACAATACATATCTATTATTCATATCTATTATTGATTCATAATGTTAAATTCACAGCCAACAGCACTATAATTCATGCCTGAATGAAGCTTATGTAATACATGTATTTTCTCCATAAGACACATCACAAAACCTTCTGCTTAGGGTCACCAGAGAGGTCTTCAGCACGACGTTTGGGTGGTGCATTTTAAACAGCAAAATAACCCACAAAAGCCCAAAAAATGGGAAAATGTGGCACGAAGATCACAGAAAAGATGCTTATTTACAGAATGAGCTGGAACAAGGAGGCAGTCACCTTCTTTGGCCTCAGCTGGGCATGTGTCCTTCGGGCAACTCAATATTTTCAAAGTTCTGTGCCTGTCTGAGAATGACCATGAAAGAGCTGCAGGATTTGAGGGTTACAAATAAAGTTTATGGAGTAAGGAAATCCACAAGGTCAAAATTCCTGAATGGCAACGAGTGACTGTAGCTTCTTCATTAGCTGTATAGCTTCTGATGAGACGGACACCCAAGTTTGTTCCCTCACCTGTAAAATGAGGATAATACCAGCCTGTTCTCAGGGTTGCAGTGGCTGTAACGGTGACAGTGCAAAAAACCAGGCAGTGGTAGTTTTATGGAATGGACTCAGACAGCATTCCTTTCCTTCTGTCTTTACCCAGGCACATGCATTAATTAACTATCTCAAGTCAGGAATGGTGGGCCATTCCTATAATCCCAATGCTTTGGGAGGTCGAGGTGGGAGGTTCCCTTGAGGGCAGGAATTTGAGACCAGCCTGGACAATGTAGCGAGACCCCATCTCTGCAAAAAATTTTAAAAATAGCCATGCTTGGTGGTATCCACCTGGGAAGGCTGAAGTGGGAGGATCCTTTGAGCCCAGGAGTTTGAGGCTGCAGTGTGCTATTACTGTGCCATTGCATTCCAGCAGGGGTAGAGAAATACCTTGTCTCTATAAACAATAATACTAATAAATTATCTCAAATCCCAACAACTCTTAAGGAGCCTCTGCAAGGCTAAGTGAGTGCTCAAAGTCCCACAACTTGAAAGCATCCAACCCAAAAAAATTAGGAAAAAGGACTGGGCATGGTGGCTCATGCCTATAATCCCAGCACTTTGGGAGGCTGAGGCGGGCAGATCACAAGGTCAGGAGTTCGAGACCATCCTGGCCAACATGGTGAAACCCCGTCTCTACAAAAAATACAAAAATTAGCTGGACGTGATGGTGCATGCCTGTAGTCCCAGCTACTTGGGAGGTTGAGGCAGGAGAATCTCTTGATCCTCCTGGGAGGCAGAGGTTGCAGTGAGCTGAGATCACGCCACTGCACTCCAGCCTGGGTGACAGAGTGAGATTCCGTCTCAAAAAAAAAAAAAATTGGGCCGGGCGCGGTGGCTCAAGCCTGTAATCCCAGCACTTTGGGAGGCCGAGACGGGCGGATCACGAGGTCAGGAGATCGAGACCATCCTGGCTAACACGGTGAAACCCCGTCTCTACTAAAAAATACAAAAAACTAGCCGGGTGAGGTGGCGGCGCCTGTAGTCCCAGCTACTTGGGAGGCTGAGGCAGGAGAATGGCGTGAACCCGGGAGGTGGAGCTTGCAGTGAGCTGAGATCCGGCCACTGCACTCCAGCCTGGGCGACACAGTAAGACTCCGTCTCAAAAAAAAAAAAAAAAAAAATTAGGAAAAATAACCCATTTTAATTCCTGTCAACCCACTGCTAAAATAACTGCTATATGCCTAGACTTGGCTGTTCATATTCTTTTTCTTTTCTTTTTTTTTCCTCAATTCCTCTTCTCTCAGCCCAGGGAGACTGGCTTCATGAAGGAAGCAAAGGAGACGATTAGTCTAGACCTGGCCAACACCGTCACACAGCGAGCCTGCCTGTGGCAAGTTCATGAGTCAAGCACAGGCATTGAATCCCAGCATGTCAGAGCATCCACGGCATCTTCATCTTTCAGCTTCTCCCAGGCCATTCACTCACCACATAGACAAATATCTGCATTTTTATAGATAAAATGAATGCAGGAGGAGCTATTTCCAAAGACGGATGACTGTCCTTTTTCCTTCAGCAAAGTTTAAAAAGGTAAAAATTATCATATTATGGGCACGGTGGTCATGGAGAGAAAATGAGGCCACCGCTCAACAGGGGGAATTGCTCTCCTTGCACGGGAATGTTTTAGCATTAAATTAACTATCCTATCTCCCGCCTGCTAATAACAAAGCCTTCACCTCCTGGTTTGGCAGAGGATCTGAAATTTGCATTTAGATGGAGCTGTTGTAAAGATGGCCCGGCACAGGAGCCTCCCTCCCTTATTTACAATAGCAGCTGTGTGATAAAATTATTATCACATAAGTGGTTGTTTGGCTGGTTTTAATAGGGCTGGAAGCAGAATGGAAAAGGCTGTCATCTGAATTAGTCAGTGAAAGGAAAGGATCATTTCTCCGCATGGTGAGAGAGCTCTGTGGCCTCCTTGACAACAGTGAGGTATGCTATCTCCCTCCGGTCCCCCAGAGCAAGGCAAGCAGGAGAGCTGGATGCTGGCAGAAAAGGCAGTGGTGGAGCCTGCTGCTGCTTTCCAGATTTCATGTTACAGTTTGCAGATCATTGGAAGTAGACAGAACATGAGTTATTGCTCCCATTTTTCAGATGAGGAAACTGAGCCCTGTGAGGGGAGAGTACAGTGGTTCTCCCTTGGCCATGGCTAGAAAATGGCCAGAATTTGGATGAAATGCTAAACCCAACATAATACACTGTTATCTACTGCCAACGTCTACCCTTATCCTTACCCTCCATTTACCGTTGCAAATTCATGTTGAGTACTTAGGATAAAAAAAAAAAAAAAAGAACAGTGAAGCTGCAAACGAAAGAGGTAACATTGATTCCGATTTCTGCAACCAACTATGTGACCTTAGGTTGGTCCCTCTTCCTGTTTTTTCCTTTAGCCTCAAAGCTTTTACCCATGAAAGTTAAGGATTTGGACAAATGTATTGAGAAGAAAAGCCTGCCTCTCTTGTCTGAGCATTCCAGCTCATTTTAACATCGCATATGTGCCTCTTGTGTGAACTGTCTGAGCAAATGTGCTGCAGCTGTTGCAGGTGTCAAGAAAATTAGTCTGTTTCCAGCGCTAGCTCAGTGATTTTCAGACTTTAGCTACCTTCACAACCACCTGGAGGGCTTGTTAAAACAGAGTTTGCGGGGCCCCATCCCCCGAGACTCTGATTCAGTAAGTTCACGGTATGGCCCAAGAATTTGCATTTTTAGTATGTTCTCCGGTGACACTGCTGCTATCAGTCCAGAGATGACACTTGGAGAACTACTTCCCTAAAGATAAGAAAACTCGTCCAATGCAGGACTCTGACCCCTCCCTTTTTGTGCCATAAGTAGAGTTTTGTCCTTTCCCACTTTTTTTTTTATTTGTTTAGAGACTAGGTCTCGCTCTGTAACCCAAAGTGGAGTGCAGTGGCGTGATCACGGCTCACTGCAGCCGGGACCTCCTAGGCTCAAGCGATCCTTCCTCCTCAGCCTCCCAAGTAGTTGGTGCTACAGGTGTGCCCCATCACTCCTGGCTCCTTTTTCTTCTGTGTGTGTGTTTTGTGTGTATGTGTGTATGTGTGTGTGTGTGTACATGGAGTCTCACTATGTTGCCCAGCCTGGTCTGGAACTCCTTCTGGCTTCAAGTGATCTTCCCATCTCAGCCTCCCAAAGCACTGGATCTGGCCCCTTTCCCAACTGTGTCTGCCCACCTGCGATGACATCAAATGGTACAAGCCCAATAAATGAGGCATCTCTCCATCCAAGTGCTTTTATTGACTGGGGGAACAATAACCCCCATAACTGACCAAACTAACCTCCGAGCAAGAGGGTGTGATCTTGAAATAAGCCAATGGAAAAAATCCCTATTTTGCAGGAGCTGTAAAACCAAGTCACACAAGGTCTTTGGATCGTTAGTCCAGTGATATGCATTGGTTGTATGTCCTGTAATCAATAGACGTGTAACTTCCCCTTATCTAGGGATAGATACAAAGGTAGACAGAGAGATAGACATCAACTAAAGGAATCTAGAAGAAGTGCACCCAAGAAGACCCAGAAAGCCAGATAAGGGAAGCCCTGCCTTCACCACATATTATGCTGTCCCTGTAGGCCTAGAAGGTGGCCATCATAATTGCTTTCTGTCTCATTTCTTGCAGACTGGGATCCATCTGCTCATCCCAGACTGTGAGGGGGTTATTGGAAAGCAAATTCCATGTACCTGTGGCTGGGCCCCAGGAACTTCCAACAGGTTAAGATAATAAAATTGTCTCCAAGGCTTCTTACAGGAATTAAAATTCCTGTGACCGAGTGTTGCAGCATTTAAGGCAGGTTATCCGTCATGTCGCAGATGACAAAGTTATCATCAGTAAAAGTTAGTTACTTAACAAAAAAGCCAGAAAACATGGTTGGCTTAAGGAGACTGTAGTTCCAACCATGAACCCCAGAAAAACAAAGGACAAGAGGAATGAGGTGTGTGGCCACATCAGCTCTTTTATTTATTTTATTTTATTTTATTTTTTGAGATGGAGTCTTGCTTTGTCGCCCAGGCTGGAGTGTAGTGGCATGATCTCAGCTCACTGCAACCTCCATCTCCCAGGTTTAAGCAATTCTCTTGCCTCAGCCTCCTGAGTAGCTGGGACTACAAGCATGCACCACCATGCCTGGCTAATTGTTTTTTGTATTTTTAGTAGAGAGGAGGTTTCACCATGTGGACCAGGCTGGTCTTGAACTCCTGCCTGTCAGCTCTTTTAGAATCTAGTTTTTCCTAGCCAGGGACAGATGCTTATACCCGAGCAGTAAAGCTGGAAAAACTCACTATCATCCACACTAAAAAACAGACAGAGAGAAAGGAAGACCAGGACGTTCAAAACAGATTCTCCCCAATCTGTATTCTTTGATCTGAGAGTGGTATGCACCCATTCTGTGAACACACACACACACACACACAGAGGATCCTTCAACTCACTGTACATCTACCTCCATGCCCCGTTGCTGCCCAAAAACTCAGGAGGGCAAGAGTCCTCCTTATTGATGAAAGAAGAAAGAGAAAGAAGAATGGCAGCTCATGACCACTGAGTGTCCTCATGGGCTGGACGCTTGACTTTCTTTTTTCTTTTCTTTTCTTTTCTTTTTTTTTTTTTTGAGACAGGGTCTCACTCTGTCACCCAGGCTGGAG
>NW_020261499.1:0-9199 GCF_003255815.1 Theropithecus gelada
GGGACCCACTTGAGCAGGCAGTCTGTCCCTTCTCAGATCTCAACCTCGGTGTTGGGAGATCCACTGCTCTCTTCAAAGCTGTCAGACAGAGTCGTTTGCATCTGCAGAGGTTTCTGCTGCTTTTTTTGTTGTTTACTGTGCCCTGTCCCCAGAGGTGGAGTCTACAGAGACAGGCAGGATTCCTTGAGCTGCTGTGAGCTCCACCCATTTCGAGCTTCCCAGCGGCTTTGTTTACCTAATTAAGCCTCAGCAATGGCGGGCGCCCCTCCCCCAGCCTTGCTGCTGCCTTGCGGATCGCAGACTGCTGTGCTATCAATGAGGGAGGCTCCGTGGGCGTGGGACCCTCCCGGCCAGGTGTGGGATATAATCTCCTAGTGTGCCTGTTTGCTTAAAGCGTAGTATTGGGGTGGGAGTTACCCGATTTTCCAGGTGTTGTGTGTCTCAGTTCCCCTGGCTAGGAAAAGGGATTCCCTTTCCCCTTGTGCTTCCCAGGTGAGGCGATGCCTCACCCTGCTTCAGCTCTCACTGGTCGGGCTGCAGCAGCTGACCAGCACCGATTGTCTGGCACTCCCTAGTGAGATGAACCCAGTAACTCAGTTGAAAGTGCAGAAATTACCAGTCTTCTGTGTCGCTCGCGCTGGGAGTTGGAGTCTGGAGCTGTTCCTATTTGGCCATCTTGCTCCGCCCCCCGACTATTTTTAATAATAATGTATTGCATACTTGAAATTTGCTAAGACAGTAGATCTTAAGTATTGCTAACACACACACACACACACAGAGTAACTATGGCAGTTAGTGAATATATTTAGCTTGATTGTGGTAATGATTTCACAATGTGCACATATGTAAAAACGACACATTGTATGCTTTGAATATACTTATTTTATTTGTATATTATACCTCAACATAAAGAATAAAAGAGGATAGTTTATGGTTTCAAAATTGTTACAACTCTTTGACTAAAATACATCAATATTTTTATTATTTTTATTATTTAATTGATTGTTTTTGTTTTTGTTTTTGAGACAGAGTCTTCCTGTGTCACCCAGGCTGGAGTGCAGTGGCACAATCTCGGCTCACTGCAAGTTCTGCCTCCTGGGTTCACGCCGTTCTCCTTCCTCAGCCTCCTGAATACCTGGTACTACAGGCACCCGCCACCGCGCCCGGCTCACTTTTTTGTAAGTTTATTAGAGACGGGGTTTCACCGTGTTAGCCAGGATGGTCTCGATCTCCTGACCTCGTGATCTGCCAGCCTCAGCCTCCCAAAGTGCGGGGATTACAGGCATGAGCTACCGCTCCTCGCCAGTTGAGAGTTTTTTATATTATTTTTAGAGCAATGGCTGGCACATAATAATCTGTATTAATTGATTTCCCTTTTTTGAAAATATATATACAACACATTAATTTTAATAAAAGATTTAAAGGACGAGCCTTATTTGAATTCATCTTTTTTCTACACCTCATATTGCACTGTAATTCTATAGCTCTACAGCTTTGAAAGTTGCAAAGAAAGGGAATGGTAGCAAGACCGGTAAATACAGTAATTAAAAAAAAAAGAGGTCTTGAAACTTGTGGTATGTCTATTTTTAAATCTCCGTAATGCAGCTCAGAGCTTAAAGGAAACACTGTTTTGTAAAACGTTTCATAAGGAATTTCCCCTTGTGAAATTTATGTCTATAAAGTAGTAAAGGACAAAATAAAAGGACTGTTTATTTGACAGTCAAAGAGAATTGAACACAGACAACATGAAAATGGAGATCTCATTTATGATTACATTAATAGAATTATTTGAATAAAATTAATTGAAGCAAAATTCATAGGGTTCAAAAATAATTACTTAGAATTCATATATGCTACATCAAAGCAAATGTCATAGTTTGATCTTGAACTACCAGGTACATGTCCCATTATTTTGTAGTAATTCAGCCATACATTTTAGTTATTTAAAGTGAAAATCATACATATTTCATATATGAAACCATCAGTTAAACCATTCCATAATCAAATAGACATTGAAATACTAAGTACAACAATCTGAAACGTTTGGTAAACTTTAGGGGGAAACAGTAAGCTCCTTTTTAATATTTATTTTTATGAAGAAAATTATCACCTCTACATTTTACTTCTTTTAAATTAAGCATATAATTTCTTTTGTTCAGATTCACTCTGTTTCTTTCTCAGATGTTTCTTTTTTCCCTTCAAAAACAATCAGAAAACATCTTTATGACCTAGAATAATAAAATATAAAAAGCATAAATCACAAATGAAACAATGGATGATTTTAAGTACATCAAAATTATAAAAGTTTTTTTTAAATTTATGAGATCATAAAAATGTCAGACAAGTTACATATTGGTTGATGGTATTTGTAACACCTCTAAAATATTAGTATGCAAATCAACAAAACCCTAAAAATCCAACTGAGAAATAGACTAATGAAATTAGCAAACAAACAACAAACTCAATTGGCTACTAAGGAAAGAGATTCAAACTGATCAAAACTTGGTATGATTTCAAATATATATGTAATGCCAACCTACTTATCTGATTGGATTTTTTTTTTTAATTCTGAAAATATGAAATTTGTTACATTGGGCAATAGAAAAATTCTAGAGGTAGTGTACATGGTGCTAATATATTTGGGGAATTGCTTGACAATATCTACCTAAGTAGAGAATATGAATAGCTGGTGACACAATTCTACTCTTAGGTATACACCCCATATAAACTTTTTGCATACGTATACTAGGAGACATACACAAACTTTAAGCATAGCGGCATAAAGTTTAAAATTAAAAGTTGAAATATAGGATATACTATTTCTGTTAAGGGCTGGCTAGGGTATTTGGCTAAACCCTCATCTAGACAAAAAAAGAAATCATGGTAAATGACTTAACAGTGGAAAAGACTTAGAAAACTGCTAAGCTAATATACAAGGAAGAATAAACAAACTTTTCTCCTTAGAATACATACTAAGATTTTTTAAAGTGGATGAACTGTGACAGTGATGCTAAACTCAAAGTCCAGAGCAGACCTAAGACAGGAGTCATTTTCAGGGCTGTCCATAGGTTTACAGAATCTCAAGCAAACGTTTTTTGTTTCTTTGTTTATTTTGCAGACAGGACCCCGTATATACAAACAATTTGGTCACAAGTGCATTAGAAAAATCTGTGATATGATATAAGATATTATTTTTAATGAATATTTAAAATAATAGAGAAGGGGTAAATATTAGTTTATTATCAGATCCATCCATGTAAAGGTTCTTGGTTGTGTCCAGGCCCTGTACCTTTCTGTTTAGGTTCGAGAAACATCTCCATGTTCTTTATTGACAAATAAAATAGTACCATCTCTGCTTTTATTTCTGATTTTAGTTTTTGTATCCCCTCTCTTTGTTTCTTTGTTTGTCTAAATAACAGTGCGTCATTTTTTTTTTTAAATTTTTACCAAGTATGAAGTTTTGGTTGCGTTGATTTTCCCTGTTTTTCCATTTTCTATGTTATTTACTTAAGCTTTAGTCTTTGTTATTTCTTTCCTTCTGCTAGCTTTGGCTTCAGTTTGTTGTTCTTTTTCTAGTTGCTTGGTAAAGTTAGGGTATTTACTGACACTTTTTAAATGTATTCATTTATGGCTATACTTTTTTCTCAGAGCATTGCTTTTGTTGCATCATTTAAATTTAGATGTGTTGTATTTCTGTTTAAATTCATCTCAAAGTATTTTATAATTGCCCATGTGAGTTCCTCTTTGACCCATTGGTTACTTAATAGTATGTTGTCCAATTTCCATGCATTTATAAGTTTTCCAATTATTATTTTAGTTTCATTTTACAGAGGTCAGAAAAAAATAATTTGTGTAATCTCAGTCTTTTTGAATTAAGACTTCTTTTCTAGTGTAACATTTTGTATAGCCAAAAATGTGCATTTCTGTTTATACTTCTGTCCCTTCCCCCATGTAAGGACACCCTGTTTGCCCTTCTATTCTTTCCACAACATTAGGACATGTAGATAGTGCTATGAGGGACGAGCCTTCACTAGATACTATGCCAGCGCTTCATCACCAGCGCTTCATCTTGGATTTCCCAGTCTTCAGAACCAAGATAAAACAAATTTCTGTTCCTTATAAATTACCCATTCTCTGGCATTTTTTTAATAGCAGCACCAACAAACTAAGACATTTGTGCCATTTCCAATTTACTTTCTATATGGACTATATTTATATATATTTATATATATGCACAGCCATTCATACATTTATATATATTTACATATATATGCACATGTACAAATATAAAAATATGTATACACACATATTATTGTTCCTCAGTTCTTTTAACACTGCCTTCTCTTGTGTTTGAGAAACTTCTCAGTGGTTAGTATGAGAATTATAATTAATATCCTACATTTCTAACGACTGAGTTTGAATTTAGTTTCAATAATATGTTAAATCTCTGCTTCTATACAGCTGTCATCACTTTTAGATTGTTCCTATTATATGTTACATGTTTATACATTGTGTGTCCATCAACCTGTATTTACTGTTTTTGTTTTTAAATCATATAGGAAACAAAAAAGAAGTTACATCCAAAAATATTTCAGTACTTTTATACTTACCTATGAAGTTACTTTTGTTGAATTCTTCATTTTATATATGTGTATATTGTATGTGTATTTATATATGTATATATATTTATTGTATATTTATATGTGGCTTTGAGTTATTGTTTAGTGACTTAATTTCAGCCTGAAAGACTCCCATTAACATTTCTTTCTGTCGTGTCTACCACTGACAAACTGCCCCAGCTTTTGAATATCTGGGAATGTCTTCATTTTTGAAGTTTAGTTTTGTCACGGACAGAATTCTTAGTAGACTGTTTTTTTTTTTCTTTCAGAACTTTAGTCATCTTAATTCCTTCTGCTCTCCATGGTTTCTGGTAAGAAAGCTTATTAAGAATCCATTTAGGCAGGCCGAGGTAATCCCAGCACTTTGGGAGGCCGAGGTGGATGGATCACCTGAGGTCAAGAGTTCAAGACCAGCCTTGGCGAAACCCCATCTCTACCAAAAATGCAAAAATTAGCTGGGCATTATGGCGTGCACTTGTAGTCCCAGCTACTCAAGAGACTGAGGCACTTGAACCCGGGAGACAGAGGTTGCAGTAAGCCGAGAGATCGCCCCATTGTACTCCAGCCTGGGCAACATAATGAAACTCCACCCCCGCCCACTACTAAAAAAAAAAAAAAAAAAAAAAAAAAATTCCATTTAATGTGATGAGCTGATTCTCTCTTGCTATTTCAAAATTCTCTCTTTGACTATGGCTTTCAATGTTTTGGTTGTAATGTGTCTTGGTGTATCTCTTTTTGTTTAACCTGTTGCATGTGTGTCTGCTTTCTTGGATATGGATTACTGCCTTTTATCACATTTGGGAAGTTTTTGCCCAGCTCTTTACATATTATTTCTCCTCCTTTCCCTATTACTCTCATAATGTGTATTTTGGCATCCTATGTGGTGTCCCATAAATCCATCTGTTAATTTCCAGTTAATCTTTTATTTTTTCTGTTCCTCAGATGGGATAATTTTAAATCTCTTATCTTCTTCTTCTTCTTCTTCTGCCTGCTCACATCTGCTGTAGGACTCCTCTAATTAATTTCTCATTTCCATTATTATACACTTCAGTTTAAATTATTTTCTGGATTCTTTTTACACTTGGACACAGGGTGGGAAACATCACACACCAGGGCCTGTCATGGAGTGGTAGGGTGGGAGGGGCAGGGAGAGATTACATTAGGAGATATACCTAATGTAAATGACAAGTTAATGGGTGCAGCACACCAACATGGCACATGTATACATATGTAACAAACCTGCATGTTGTGCACATGTACCCTAGAACTTAAAGTATAATTTTTAAAAATCATTTTCTGGGTTCTTTTTAAATAGTTATATCTCTTTATTGATATTTATCTTTTTATACATTGTTCTATTGGTTTCCCCTCATTCTTTCTCTTTAGTTTTCTTTATCTCCTGGAATATATTTAAGATAATTGACTTAAAGTCCTTGTCTAGCAACTCCAAAGTCTAGGTTTCCTCAGGCATGGCTTCTGACATGTTTAATTTTTTCTTTATAATTTGGTCATTCTTTTCCATTTCTTGTATGATTTTTAACTTTTGTGATTATTGAAAATTAAACACTTTGAATATTATAATGCGGTAACTCTAGGAATTCGATTATCCCTCATTCAAGGGTTTGCTGTTGTCAATTGTTAATTGCTGCAGTCATCTAACTTTAAAATGAATTCTCCAAACTGTTTTTTGCAGATACTGCATTCATTTCTGTGTGTGGCCTCTGAAGTCTTTATTTTATTTTCTTAGTGGTCAGCTGATCACCTGACCAAGGTTGGCTAAACATATGGAGAAAACCAATCAACAAATAAAATAAACATACAATAATCTCTCTCAGTCTGCAAATTCACTATAAGCTGTGGCATTCCTTTAATGATAAGACAAACCAGCCTTCATAATCTTGCATGGAACCCATAGATCCATCAGTTTTATAACTGCAGAATCATTTTAGGTATTTTCTAAGCATGCATTCAGCTGTTGGTGTACATGTATGTTACACTCCAAATTCCATACTGTACACAATATCTCTTCAAATTCTTTTTCCCCCAAGAATTTTCCTTCTTAGTTTCCCCCTTCCCAGCTTTTTGCATTTTTTCTTCTACTTGCCCCACATACCTTCTCTTGCCTCAGACAACTATGAATAGTTTATGTATTTAAGTGCTTTTGACGGGCACCACCACTACCAAGACTATTGCTCCAGTCTGGGAGGGATGAAACAAAGGTCAGTCACTGCACTGACTCCTCAGGGAAACACTAGATATGTCAAAATGCATACACACAGTTTTTGAGAACAGATCCTATTAAACTCTCATGCCAGCAAGTCAGCAAGTCATGTCAGAAATGTCTACTGCCGTCCCCACAGCTGCTTCCCTACTGGCAAATAGGGAGGAAAATGGCAAGTGGGTAAGCAAAAGCACTACAATATTTCCTGCTAAAGTGTAGTAGCCTTTCTCTTTTTTAAACACTCCTTCAATTGCTGTTAAGTTTTAAAAATTAGATTCTGGAGTTCCTGAAAAATGGATTAGCTTAATGATTCCTTCATTGAAGAGACAAATTATTTGATATCTCCACTTTGTTAGCTTCTTTACATTCACTCTGCAAAGGTTTTAAGGGAGCAGCAAACACAGTCTCAGATTTGAGTAAACTGCAAGACACTTCTGGGTTCCAAAGTCTGTACGAGAATTAAGCAGGTCAAGAAAGCTTCTCAGTTAAAAACTTGGACCACTTTAATATAATTTGATTGATACCCCAAAGGGAGAAGCCAAAAGCCAAAAAAGTGAGTCCAAAAGTGATGAAAAACAAGAAATGGGGAAACACTCCCTTTGAATAGAATTATATCGAGATCATGACAGTATCAATGACTATTCCTTTCCCGTTGAGTAACTGGCCAGACAAAATAAAAGTGTCTATTGTAGTTAATTCATCTTTATTTCACTCTATATGTTGAGTGTTTGGTGGACAGATAATTTTCTTTTTTTAGTTTAGATTTTTAACTCTCTTTTTAGTTTAGATCTCTGTATTAAGAAGAATTTTAACTGGGGAGCTACTGACTTGTTTGAATTATGCATAGTTCTAGATTTCAAACATAATCTCATAATTAAATGTGACTCTGGTGTACTTTGTCAAAGATAGAAACATTTCTATGGGAAAGTTACTCATCATTACAATTAGAGATGTTCTTTAACATAGTTATAGTAGTGGCCTCTAATTTATTCTTGCATCCCAGTATTTTTTGTGCAGACATTTTTACATTGACTCCTATTCTGTCCATGTGACTTTCATTTTGTAATGGAACAGGAAGATCAATGGAAACCGAAACTTGGAGAAATGTTTATACCTTGGAGCTTACATTCTCTTGATGCTTTTGGATGCCTCCTTACATTGATCAAGACTGGAATGAAAGACCAAACACCATGTAGACTAGTTACTCCCATTAATCCAGCTAAGGCTACCCACTCTCCAGAAGGAGAGCTGTCTGACTAAAAGTCAGATGATTCTACATACATGGTTGCTCCAAGCTGGTGACAAAATAACCTTTCATGTCATCACAACCTGAATAGTTTAACCACAAAATTATAAACTAAATAAATGTTTATATGTTGAGGGAATATCTTTTTTGAATATACAATAATAAAAAACTGATTTATCTTTCTTGAAGTAGGTACAAATTTTAATGTAAAAACAAATTATTTTGGCTGGGCACAGTGGCTCACACCTGTAATCCCTGCACTTTGGGAGGCCGAGGTGGGCAGATCACGAGGTCAGGAGATGGAGACCATCCTGGCTAACACGGTGAAACCCTGTCTCTACTAAAAATACAAACAATTAGCCGGGTGTGGTGGCGGGCACCTATAGTCCCAGTTACTTGGGAGTCTGATGCAGGACAATCACTTGAACCAGGGAGTTAGAGGTTGCAGTGAGCCGAGATCACGTCACTGCACTCCAGCCTGGGTGACAGAGTGAGACTCTGTCTCAAAAATAAATAAATAAATAAATAAATAAATAAATAAATACTTTCTACAGTTAAGGAACATTTTTGACCAATCTTTCATCAAATATTATCTCTACCTTATTCCTATTCATCATTCTTCTTAAGACACAAACTAAATATTTGTTGAAACAATTTATACTAAGCCTTAGTTTGTTTGTGGTGCTATAACAAAAATACTTTAGAATGGGTAATTTATGAATAATGTAAATTTATTTCTTACAGTTCTGGAGGCTGGAACATCCAAGATCAAGGCACTAGCAGAATCAATAATGTCGAATGAGGGCCAAATTCTTCATAGATGAAAAGGCGAGAATGAGCTCCTTTGAACTTCTTTTACAAGGTCACTAATCTTATGCATAAGAATTCTGCCTTTATGACCTAATTACACCCTAAAGTCCTCACCTCTTAATATTATTGCATAAATGTTTGAGTGTTGTCTTAGTTAGGTTTGTGCTGCTATAACAGAATATCTGAGACTGGATAATTTATAAGGAACAAAAATGTATTGGCTTATGGGTTTGGAATCTGAAACATGCAAGATTGAGAGGCTGCCATGTCACAAAAGCTTTCTTGTTGCATCAAATAATGGTA
>NW_020261500.1:0-3425 GCF_003255815.1 Theropithecus gelada
ACCCAGTACCTCAGTTGAAAATGCAGAAATCACCGGTCTTCTGTGTCGCTCGCGCTGGGAGTTGGAGACTGGAGCTGTTCCTCCACTAATTACTTTAAACCTAAGTGGATTAAACTCTCCAATCAAAAGATAGAGATTAGCAGAAAAATGAGAAAACATAATCCAACTATCTGCTGTTTATAAGAAATTGACTAATGACCCAAAGACACAAATACATTGAAAGTAAAAGAATGAAAAAGATATTCCATGCAAATGGTAACCAAAAGAGACCAGCCATAGCTATATTAATATGAGGTAAAACAGACTTTAAACTAAAAAAAAAATTATGAGATAAAGGACATTATATAATGATAAAAGCTTCAATACATCAAGAAGATACAATAATTACAAATTTTTTTGCATATAACAGGTCATCAAAACATATGAAGCAAAAATTGGCAGAATAGAAGGGAGAAATAGTTAGTTCTACAATATTAGTTGAAGAATTCAATACCCCACATTGAATAATGAATAGAATAACCAAACAGAAGATAAGTAAGGAAACAGAGAATTTGAACAACACAATAAACCATCTAGATCTAACAGGCTTATACAGAATATACCATACAACAGGAAAAAAAGTACACACTCTTCTCAGGGACACACAGGACATTCTCCAGAAAAGATCATACTCTGGGTCACAAAACAAGTCTTAATAAATTTTAAAAGACTGAAATTATGCCAAGTATCTTCTCTTATCACTGTGGAATGAAACCAGAAATCAATGACAAAATGAAAATTGGAAAATTCATTAATGGATAGAAATTAAATAACACACTCTTGAAAAACTAATGGGTCAAAGAAAAAAATAACAAGGAAAATTATAAAATATCTTTAGACAAATGACATCAAAAGTACAAGACACCAAAACTTACGAGATATGGCAAAAAGTTGTACTAAGAGAGAAGTTTACAGAGATAAATGCTTACATTAAAAAAAAAAAAGAAGAAGAAGAAGAAGGATCTCAAGTCAGCAACCTAACTTTACAACTTAAGGAACTAAAAAAAAAGAGCAAATTAAATACAAAACTAGCAGGCAGAAAAAATAAAGGTTAAAACAGATATAGAAGAAATGAGAAAAGAAATATAATAGAGAAAAACAACGAAATCACAAGTTAGTTCTTCAAAAAGATCAACAAAATTGGCAAACACTTAGGTGGATGGACTAAGAAAAAAGAAAGAAACAAGACTCAAATTACTAACGTCAGAAATGAAAGTGGAGACATAACTACTGATTCTATGGATATAAAAAGGATTATAAGAAAGTACTATAAACTACATGCCAACAAATTGGATACCCTAGATGAAATAGAAAATTCCTAGAAACACAAAACCTACCAATACTAAATTATGAAGAAACAGAAAATCTGAATAGGTCTATAACTAATGAAGAGGTTGAATCAGTAATCAAGAATCTCCCAATTTAAAAAAAAAAAAAAAAGCCCAGGATCTGATAGCTTTGCTGCTAAATTCTACCATTTTAAAGCTAACCCCACTACTTCTGAAACATTTCCAAATAAAATTTTAAAATCTGATTCATCCTATGAGGCCAGCATTACCCCCAATACCAAAGCCATACAAAGACACTACAAGAAAAGAAAATTACAGACCAGTATCTCTCATGAACACTGATACAAGAATCCTCCCAAAAAATGATAACAAACTGAATTTATTAGATTAAAAAGGTTATACACCATCCTCAAGTGATATTTATTCCTGGAATACAAGGAGGAATTTTTAAAAATCAGTCAGTGTAATACATAACATTAACAGAATGATGGCAAAAAACACAAACATTGCAATTGATGAAGTAAATGCATTTGACAAAAGTCAATATCCTTTCACGATAAAAGCACTCACCAAACGAGGAATACAAGAAAACTATCCTCAATATGATAAAAATCGTATGTTAAAAACCTACAATGAACATAATACACAATAGTGAAAGGCTAAAAGCTTTTCTCTAAGATTAGAAATAGGGAAGTATGCCCACTTTCACCACTTCATTCAACATAGTACTGGGAGTTCTCGTCAGAGCAATTAGGTTAGAAAAAGAAATAAAAGGCATCCAATTTGGACAGCAAGAAGTAAAATTATCCTTTTTTCAGATTATATGACTTTGTATGTAGAAAATCCTAAAGACTCCACCCCCCCACCACACACACACACACAAATGTTAGAATAAACAAATTCAGCAAAGTGGCAACATGCAAAGTCAACACAAATATATCAGTTGCATTTCTATACCTATACTGTAACAACGTTTAATCCAAAAAGGAAATTAAGGAAACGACGCCATTAAAGCATCAAAAGAATAAAGCACTTAGGAATTAACATAACAAAGAATGTAGAAGACTTATGCAATGAAAACTGTAACACATTTCTGAAACAAATTAAAGAAAACGTAAATAAATGGAAAGATGTCCCACGTTCATGGGCTGGAAGACTTAATATTGTTAAGATGTCTATACTACCCCAAACAATTTACAGATTCAGTGCAATCCCTACCGAAATCCCAATGATGAATTTGCAGAAGTAGAAAAACTCATACTAAAATTCACATGGAATCTCAAGGGACCCCAAATAGCCAAAACAATTCTGAAAAAGAAAAACAAAGCAGGAGGACTCACTTTTTGATTTCAAAACTTACTACAAAACAAGCGTGATTAAAACAGTCTGTTACTGACATAAAGACAGACATACACACCAATGGAATAGAATAGAGTAGAATAGAATAGAATAGAATAGAATAGAGAGCCAAGAAATGAACTCTTATGTGGTCAAATAATTTTTGACAACAGTGCAAAGACCATTCAATACGGAAAAGACAGTTTTTTCAACAAATGGAGCTGGGAAAACTGAATATCCGCATGTAAAAGAATGACACTGGACCCTATTAAAAATTCATTCAAAATGGATCTATGGCCTATATGCAATTCTCAAAATTATAAAACTCTTAGAGAAGACAGCATACGGCAAAAGCTTCTCGACAATGAATTTGGCATTGATTTCTTAGATATGACATCAAAGGTACAGGCAACCAAAACATGACAAATTGGACTTCATGAAAATTTAAAACTTTGTGCATCAAAAGTAAAAAGGAGACTCATAAAATGGAAGTAATCATTTGCAAATCATATATATAATAAGGGGTTCATACACAAACTATATAGAAAACTCCTAAAACAAAACAACAACAACAAAAAATAACCTAATCTGAAAATGAGCACAGTTCTCCAAAGAAGTTATACAAACTTCTTTTCATGGCTACTAAGCACATGAAAAGATGCCCAGCATCACTAAAGAGGAGTCCAGATGGTTTGGACTTCTAGCAACAACCAAAAAAAAAAAAACCACTCAAACACTCACCGATAAAAAAGCTTTACA
>NW_020261501.1:0-397 GCF_003255815.1 Theropithecus gelada
CACTTGGTTGGTTCATTCGACTTAGACACATCATTTACTTTATCTCAAATGGTTATTTTTTAAGCCTTGGTTTTGTACAACATGTAAAGGCGTCAGTCTTTGTGCAATATTTGGTCTTCATTCAAGTAACTTTTCTTTGTGTCTCTGCCTTTGTTTCTGCATTGCTCCTGTACTTCTGTGAACCGTATTTCAGTGAGTAATGATGACAATGGCAGCCATGCCGTCTCCCATTCTTACCACCGGATGTGAAGAAATTCTAGATGCGATCCAGCCAATCTGTACTCGACTCTCAGTTCCATCTTCTCAACTCACAGTGTCTTCCACAGTCCATGCCACACCACAGCCTGGAAAATCTCCCAAAGCAGTATCTTGAGGCAATGGTAGAGCTCATGTCACA
>NW_020261501.1:407-3424 GCF_003255815.1 Theropithecus gelada
CTTTTTATATGTTACTAGTTAATTTTGATAGTACTTCCTTGATACTTTTTACCTATTTCATATTGGTCTGTAATTTTCCTTTCTGGAAATGTCTTTGTCTAGCTGTGGTGTCAGGGAACACTGGTTTCATACAGTGTGTTGGGAAAGGTTCTCTACTCGTCTGATTTTATTGATTGTTATTAATGCTGAAAGGCTTTGAATAACACACCAGTGAAGTCATCTTGACCTGGACAGAAATTGAATCCTTACAAGAATTCTAGGAGCTTGGAAAGGGATCCTTTGCCTGGTGAGCCTTCCCTTGAACTCTCTGCCAGGTATCTGACCCAGAGAAACTATAAGTACTATGTAGAGCTTGGTTTGAAAGTCTAAACTGTGTAGTAATATGTTATACAACGATCAATCGGTAATATGCCTGACAGTAAATATAATGTGGTATATTCGATTAGATCCTGGAACAGAAAAATGACATTAGTGGAAAACCTGGTAAAATATGAAGAAAATCTATTTCAGTTAATAGTTTTGTACCACTGTCAATTTCTGAGTTTTCATAAATATGCTATGGTGATATAAGGTGTTCACATTTTAGGAAGCTGTAGGATATATGAAACTCTATTATCGTAACTACTTTCTGTAAAACTAAAACGATGATGAAAGCATTTCTTAAAATGTAATATTCAGGTACCAAAAAATAAAACAACAATAACAAAGACAGATTTAAACCACTATAAAGCCACAGATCAGAGGATGAATGGAGATGTGGGGAGACTATGGCAAAGTAGCTTGCCTTATTATACCCCATTCCTACACAGGGCACCTGCTTCAGAAGGACACCGTCACGCTCCAGGGACACTCATCCATTTTCTTCTTCCAATCACACCATTATCCAGTTATCAGTTCCTGTGTTCGTAACCACTTTTCCAAGGAAAGATGCCTTTCTCACATATGTTAGAAGGCCCTGTTTGCAGGCACTTTCTGGCAGTGTCTTTGTAGGATCTCAGTATAAAGACATTTTAGAAGACATGACTTCCAGACATTAGAAGAGAAGATTGAGAAGCACCAGTGATGGGGAACATATATATTTCTGCATTAAGCGTGTTTTCTTAGTACAGATTCCTTTTTTTCCAAGTTTTGCAAGAATACGATGCCTTAAGCCTTTAAGAAAACACTGTGATAATTCGGTTTTCTTCATCATGCAGACTCCATCACGAATTTATGGGACGACACATTCTCTTGACACTCACGTTATGGATCTATATTGTCCATTGGTATATTAATCTGTTTTCAGGATGCTAATAAAGACATACCTAAGACTGGGCAATTTATATTATAAAGGAAAGAGGTTTAATTGGCTCACAGTTTCACGTGGTCGGGGAGGCCTCACAATCATGGCAGAAGGCGAATGAGGAGCAAAGTCACATCCTACATAGTGGCAGACAGGAGAACTTGTGCAGGGGAGCTCCCATTTATAAAACCATCAAATCTTGTGAGACTTATTTACTACCATGAGAATAGTATGGGGAAAACTGTTCCCACGATTCCATTTTCTTTACCTGGCCCTGCCCTTGACACATGGGGATTATTACAATTTCAGGTGAGATTTGGGTGGGGACACAATGAAACCATTTCAAGTGACAAGCCCAAAAGCCACAGGGTAGACATTATCGTGGAAGAAAGTTAACTAGATATGAAAAAAGTTTATAATCATGGAGCTGTAGATTAATTCCTGCTCAAAAAGATGTGGAAATGAACCTTTAGACATCAGATGTATGAAAGTGAGGCATGTTAGTGATAAAGTGTGTGTTGTGCAGAGGTGGAAATAGCCTAATAGAAAAAAGGAACAAACAGCAAGTACAACATACCCCAGCCCACCTTCCTGTGATGTAAGAGATGGACACAAGCTGAGTGCTGACTGCAAATGTGCTGGCTAAACAAAGATCCCCACAGCAGGGGGGACTGTCCCCTCTTCCCCAACACAGCTCCCTGTTCACAGGCCACACCACTTTATAGAGGAGCACCAGGGATGTTCCGGAAGCCATGCCCACAAAGCACACTAAGCCATGGGACTGCATACTACGCTCCCAAGGACATCTGCAAAGTCAAGACTCTTGCGTTTTCAGACCGTGATCATGGGCTACATTCTCCATACCATATCCATAGCTTCAGCGAGAAAACAAACTCCTGGGTCCTGGAGACCTAGAGTGAGAGACACAGCTGACCTTGACCATATTTCTCAGTTCTGAGAAGTTTGTAGCAGGAATTCAGGTGCTATTATTTGGGGCATTTATAATTCAGTAAACCTTCTTACGCCTCTAATCTTACAATTTACCTCATAGGAAAGGACAGTTTCATTTAAATTGGCGATCTTAAGTCATGGAGGTTTGCTCTTTTTATTTCATTATAACAGGAGTTTCTATAAAGTAAGTAACTTGTACAATCCCATTTTCCTCTTCATTTCAATGCACACATCTGGTCTATTATGATGTGTACTGTGAAGATCATCCATGACTAAATTCTTGAGGAAAAAAAAAATCACCAAGTGGCAGGCCAGGAAGGAGAGAGAAGTAGATTGTAGAAGGACAGACTCATCTCTAGGTGGCAAGAGGGTCGATGAGCTCTGAGTGCTCAGGGTCAAGACTGGAAAAGTGATAGACATGAAACTCTGCTACCATGATGTCCCAGGCACAGAGGACAGAGTGCTGAGCACTAAGCTTGCAAACATTACTATGGTAGCCTAGAAAATATGATTTGTATTGAGTCTGGATTGGCCACCAGAATTCTCAGAAAGATGCCACTGAAAACACCCCATCATCTGACCATGTGCTTAGGCAAGAACCCAACGCTTGCCCTCTAGTCTGAATAAAGGGTGTATGACTCCTATACTTGAGATGAGGGCTTCCTGTTCACTCAATTGAGCCCTAGTAGAAGCTGAAACTCTCAGTGCAAATATGCTCAACATTCTAAATTATACACTATGTGAGTTTCTTCTTCATTGAGTGCACTCTTTGGGGAACACCAAA
>NW_020261502.1:0-3424 GCF_003255815.1 Theropithecus gelada
AAGGAAGGAAGGAAGGAAGGAAGGAAGGAAGGAAGGAAGGAAGGAAGGAAGGTAGGAAGGGGAAGGAAGAAAGGAAGGAAGGAAGGAAGGAAGGAAAGAAGGAATAGAGGGATGGAGGGAGGGAGGGAAGGAAGGGGAAGGAAGGAAGGAAGGAAATGGTTTCTGTTGCACCATTTGTGCAAATTGGTGCATGTTGTGCAGACTACCTGCTTAAGAACTGTCAGAGTGTCCTCTGGGAGAAGGAGCATGTCACATGGAGGAACCTCCATGCTTGGGCCCAGGAATGGGAGCTAGCCTGCCACCCTGTGACTCTGGCTACTGTGCCATATTGATCAACTGAGCATCGGAATTATCCAGTGTGTGGACTATTTGATTCATTTCTATGAGTGTATTTAGAATCAAGCACAGCCTTCTGGAAGGTTTCTTGAAATTCTTAAGATGGCAACATCAAGCCATGATGCATGACTCAGGTTTTAACTGACAGAAAAGGGGCCCTGGATATGCTAGAGAATTTCAAGCCAATGGACAGAAGTGGAAATGGTGACATTAGAATATGTAAAGAGGAAATGAATGATTTGATAAGAATGGAAAATTGTTTGGGAGAATAGTGGGGCATAAGGAAGACCATAATTTCTACCTTTTTCAAATACCCTGGGATGCCATACCCAGCTGATGCAGGGGAAATTCAAGACATTAAATGCTGGGCAAGATAATTATAATGTTATCTCAGGGGGATTTTTTAATGCTTTTATTACCACAGAAGCAATGCATGCACATTTTATAAATCAGAAAATAAAAATACAAATAAAAACTTTATATTACCACACCCAGAGATCACCACAATTAACAATTCATTGCATATAATTTTTCTTCTACCAAAATGAAACCATGCCATACATGTTATTTTACAATCTGCTTTTTTATTCAATGGTCTCCATTTTTCCAGGTCAGCGAGTTTTAGCTCTCCTAATACCCAAACCATATTCAAATATCACCAATGGATCTACCGATATCCTCTACAACTGGTCTTTAAAAATTGACTTGACAGGGCTGGGCACGGTGGCTCACACCTGCAATCCCAGCATTTTGGGAGGCTGAGGCAGGCGGATCATGAGGTCAGGAGATCGAGACCATCCTGGCTAACATGGTGAAACCCTGTCTCTACTAAAAATACAAAAATTAGACAGGCGTGGTGGCACATGCCTGTAATCCCAGCTACTCAGGAGGCTGAGGCAGGAGAATCGCTTGAACCCAGGATGCGGAGGTTGCAGTGAGCCAAGATCACGCCACTGCAATCCAGTCTGGGAAACAGAGCAAGACACCATTTCAAAAAAAAAAAAAATTGACTTGGCATTATTCTATTATTCTACTTCCTAAACTAGATAGTTAATTACTGTATTCAACTTATAATTATCCATTAAGTTGTACATAAATATTTTACATACTTTTATATAGGCATACCATATAATATTAATATATACACTATATACAATATATAACAAGAATGTATTTCACAACAGAAGAAAGGGGTGAAATATCAGATATCTCATATAATTATCACTGAACTTTCGCCATTTGTTTTAATCCAGCTCCTTCCCTTTTCCATGATGATGATTTATGGAAGGGTCAGTCGTCATTGTGCAAGAGTGCTGATACACTAATAACGACACTTCCCACCAATTTCAGATGTTACACAAAAACAAGAGAGCTGCTTTCTTTTCATGATTTGTTTATTCATTTGTTTGTTTAGGAATCATTACATTTATCCCACAGAGGAATGGTCACAGTAGCCAAATTTTTTGTTTATACGGAGCTTTATTTTTGTTTTGTTACTTTGCATTCTAATAAAAATTTAGTTATAATTTTACGTCAATTTAAGTTTGGCTCTAAACCAACAAGAGATTTCCTTAGCACAGTGCTTTGAAATATTTTTCATATAATAGCACCCATAGAAAACTTTGCTCAGTGCTGATTAGGCAAATGCGTAACTCTGTTTGAAGCGGGAAGGGACCCATATCTTAACTCTCCTATAAGCACTCCAGGGCCACCCATGGTACCCCAGTTGGGTTGTTCTTCCTTATCCTGCATTTGTAGCAACAAAATACCTTTCCCTTGTCCCATTTTCCTCAGTTTAGTCAGTGTCAAATTGGGCAAAGTGGCACCTGAAATGAGTGTGTCCTATAACTACTCACCATTCCCAGGGAAGCTTGCCCTATGCTTTCTCACCCCTGTGCCTTTATCCAAGTGGGGTTTTTTTGTTTGTTTGTTTTTGTTTGTTTTTGCTTTTATTTTTTGTTTCTCAAATCCTTTCTCAACCTCATTGCTTTTTCTCCTAGGGGAAAAAAAATTCTAGCAATCTTTAAAAGTACTATTCAAATGTAACTTTGTGAAACCTCCTCAGTCAGAACTAGTTATAGGTTCAAAACCAAACTCATTACCTGCACCCTCCTCTGTGTGTGAATTACCATCAGCACCACAGTTACACATCCAGTGGTACAATCCAGAAATCTGGACATTCCCTTTAACATTCTCCCCACGTTCCTTGTGCTCGCTTCGGCAGTACATATAACATTCTCCTCACGTTCCCTGAACAGCTGATGAGTCCAAGGTCTATTGATTGTCTTCTAGATATTTCTCAAATTGGTTTCCTTTGCTCCATCCATAATACCACTGCCTTATTGGTTCTACCTGTATTCTCAGTGGAATCACTGCAAGAGTCAATGGGTTCAGTTCCATCTCTGCCTGAGGTTGTCCACACTGCTGCAGAGTGATCTTCCCAAAACAGACATCTGACTTCACTTACCTACTAGTCACCAGCTGTCCTGGTTTGCCTGAGGGGTTTCTCAGGATGTTGCGATTTCAATGCTAACGTCCAGGAAGTTCAGGTAAACCAGGATAGTTAGGCACACACTTAAAATCTTTACATCTCTTTAGAACAGCACATAAAGTTCTTCCTAATCTTCCCTATAATATCTTTTCAGCCTCAACTCTCTGTTCTCCTCGTCCCACCCCACCACACGCTCATATACACCCTGCACTCCAGCTTTGCCAAGGTACATTCAGTTCCCCAAACGGAATGTGCTTTGTCTCTTTACATCTCAGTACCTTTGTACATTGTCTCCTTTGCCTTATCTGGAATTGTTGTTAAACTTCTATTCATCCATCAAGATTCCTTTCAGTTAGCACTTTTTCAATGAAGCCATCCAGGAGTGGGTCGTAGCTTCTTCTATGTTCTCACAGCACCTTGCATATACTGGTGTCAAAGCACTAGCCCATTGAACCCTGTCCCCACCAGATACTGAGACATAGAACTGTTCTTTGTGTACTAATACCTAGCACAGGGACTTGAACACAATAAGGGCTCAATAAGTGAGGGAGGGAGGCAGGGAGGGATGGAAGGAGAAAGGAAGGAAGGAAGGAAGGA
>NW_020261503.1:0-3423 GCF_003255815.1 Theropithecus gelada
AAGGAAGGAAGGAAGGAAGGAAGGAAGGAAGGAAGGAAGGAAGGAAGGAAGGTAGGAAGGGGAAGGAAGAAAGGAAGGAAGGAAGGAAGGAAGGAAAGAAGGAATAGAGGGATGGAGGGAGGGAGGGAAGGAAGGGGAAGGAAGGAAGGAAGGAAATGGTTTCTGTTGCACCATTTGTGCAAATTGGTGCATGTTGTGCAGACTACCTGCTTAAGAACTGTCAGAGTGTCCTCTGGGAGAAGGAGCATGTCACATGGAGGAACCTCCATGCTTGGGCCCAGGAATGGGAGCTAGCCTGCCACCCTGTGACTCTGGCTACTGTGCCATATTGATCAACTGAGCATCGGAATTATCCAGTGTGTGGACTATTTGATTCATTTCTATGAGTGTATTTAGAATCAAGCACAGCCTTCTGGAAGGTTTCTTGAAATTCTTAAGATGGCAACATCAAGCCATGATGCATGACTCAGGTTTTAACTGACAGAAAAGGGGCCCTGGATATGCTAGAGAATTTCAAGCCAATGGACAGAAGTGGAAATGGTGACATTAGAATATGTAAAGAGGAAATGAATGATTTGATAAGAATGGAAAATTGTTTGGGAGAATAGTGGGGCATAAGGAAGACCATAATTTCTACCTTTTTCAAATACCCTGGGATGCCATACCCAGCTGATGCAGGGGAAATTCAAGACATTAAATGCTGGGCAAGATAATTATAATGTTATCTCAGGGGGATTTTTTAATGCTTTTATTACCACAGAAGCAATGCATGCACATTTTATAAATCAGAAAATAAAAATACAAATAAAAACTTTATATTACCACACCCAGAGATCACCACAATTAACAATTCATTGCATATAATTTTTCTTCTACCAAAATGAAACCATGCCATACATGTTATTTTACAATCTGCTTTTTTATTCAATGGTCTCCATTTTTCCAGGTCAGCGAGTTTTAGCTCTCCTAATACCCAAACCATATTCAAATATCACCAATGGATCTACCGATATCCTCTACAACTGGTCTTTAAAAATTGACTTGACAGGGCTGGGCACGGTGGCTCACACCTGCAATCCCAGCATTTTGGGAGGCTGAGGCAGGCGGATCATGAGGTCAGGAGATCGAGACCATCCTGGCTAACATGGTGAAACCCTGTCTCTACTAAAAATACAAAAATTAGACAGGCGTGGTGGCACATGCCTGTAATCCCAGCTACTCAGGAGGCTGAGGCAGGAGAATCGCTTGAACCCAGGATGCGGAGGTTGCAGTGAGCCAAGATCATGCCACTGCAATCCAGTCTGGGAAACAGAGCAAGACACCATTTCAAAAAAAAAAAAATTGACTTGGCATTATTCTATTATTCTACTTCCTAAACTAGATAGTTAATTACTGTATTCAACTTATAATTATCCATTAAGTTGTACATAAATATTTTACATACTTTTATATAGGCATACCATATAATATTAATATATACACTATATACAATATATAACAAGAATGTATTTCACAACAGAAGAAAGGGGTGAAATATCAGATATCTCATATAATTATCACTGAACTTTCGCCATTTGTTTTAATCCAGCTCCTTCCCTTTTCCATGATGATGATTTATGGAAGGGTCAGTCGTCATTGTGCAAGAGTGCTGATACACTAATAACGACACTTCCCACCAATTTCAGATGTTACACAAAAACAAGAGAGCTGCTTTCTTTTCATGATTTGTTTATTCATTTGTTTGTTTAGGAATCATTACATTTATCCCACAGAGGAATGGTCACAGTAGCCAAATTTTTTGTTTATACGGAGCTTTATTTTTGTTTTGTTACTTTGCATTCTAATAAAAATTTAGTTATAATTTTACGTCAATTTAAGTTTGGCTCTAAACCAACAAGAGATTTCCTTAGCACAGTGCTTTGAAATATTTTTCATATAATAGCACCCATAGAAAACTTTGCTCAGTGCTGATTAGGCAAATGCGTAACTCTGTTTGAAGCGGGAAGGGACCCATATCTTAACTCTCCTATAAGCACTCCAGGGCCACCCATGGTACCCCAGTTGGGTTGTTCTTCCTTATCCTGCATTTGTAGCAACAAAATACCTTTCCCTTGTCCCATTTTCCTCAGTTTAGTCAGTGTCAAATTGGGCAAAGTGGCACCTGAAATGAGTGTGTCCTATAACTACTCACCATTCCCAGGGAAGCTTGCCCTATGCTTTCTCACCCCTGTGCCTTTATCCAAGTGGGGTTTTTTTGTTTGTTTGTTTTTGTTTGTTTTTGCTTTTATTTTTTGTTTCTCAAATCCTTTCTCAACCTCATTGCTTTTTCTCCTAGGGGAAAAAAAATTCTAGCAATCTTTAAAAGTACTATTCAAATGTAACTTTGTGAAACCTCCTCAGTCAGAACTAGTTATAGGTTCAAAACCAAACTCATTACCTGCACCCTCCTCTGTGTGTGAATTACCATCAGCACCACAGTTACACATCCAGTGGTACAATCCAGAAATCTGGACATTCCCTTTAACATTCTCCCCATGTTCCTTGTGCTCGCTTCGGCAGTACATATAACATTCTCCTCACGTTCCCTGAACAGCTGATGAGTCCAAGGTCTATTGATTGTCTTCTAGATATTTCTCAAATTGGTTTCCTTTGCTCCATCCATAATACCACTGCCTTATTGGTTCTACCTGTATTCTCAGTGGAATCACTGCAAGAGTCAATGGGTTCAGTTCCATCTCTGCCTGAGGTTGTCCACACTGCTGCAGAGTGATCTTCCCAAAACAGACATCTGACTTCACTTACCTACTAGTCACCAGCTGTCCTGGTTTGCCTGAGGGGTTTCTCAGGATGTTGCGATTTCAATGCTAACGTCCAGGAAGTTCAGGTAAACCAGGATAGTTAGGCACACACTTAAAATCTTTACATCTCTTTAGAACAGCACATAAAGTTCTTCCTAATCTTCCCTATAATATCTTTTCAGCCTCAACTCTCTGTTCTCCTCGTCCCACCCCACCACACGCTCATATACACCCTGCACTCCAGCTTTGCCAAGGTACATTCAGTTCCCCAAACGGAATGTGCTTTGTCTCTTTACATCTCAGTACCTTTGTACATTGTCTCCTTTGCCTTATCTGGAATTGTTGTTAAACTTCTATTCATCCATCAAGATTCCTTTCAGTTAGCACTTTTTCAATGAAGCCATCCAGGAGTGGGTCGTAGCTTCTTCTATGTTCTCACAGCACCTTGCATATACTGGTGTCAAAGCACTAGCCCATTGAACCCTGTCCCCACCAGATACTGAGACATAGAACTGTTCTTTGTGTACTAATACCTAGCACAGGGACTTGAACACAATAAGGGCTCAATAAGTGAGGGAGGGAGGCAGGGAGGGATGGAAGGAGAAAGGAAGGAAGGAAGGAAGGA
>NW_020261504.1:0-618 GCF_003255815.1 Theropithecus gelada
GAATCTGAGAACAGATATTTCGGATCCCTTTGAAGACTCTAGGGCCAAAGGAAATATCCTCTGATAACAAAGAGAAAGAAGCTTTCTGAGAAACTTCTTTGTGTTCTGTGAAATCATCTCACAGAGTTACAGCTTTCCCATCAAGAGGCCTTTTGCTAAGACAGTTCTTGTGCAATTGGCAAAGTGATATTTGGAAGCCCATAGACGGCGATGGTGAAAACGGAAATATCCTCAGATGAAATCTGGAAAGAAGCTTTCTGAGAAACTGCTATATAATGTGTGACTTCCACTCAAAGAGTTACATCGCTATTTCGTGGATCTCTTTGCTCACCTTATTTCTGTGGAATCTGAGAACAGATATTTCGGATCCCTTTGAAGACTATAGGGCCAAAAAAAATATCCTCCGGTAACAAAGAGAAAGAAGCTTTCTGGAAAACTTCTTTTCGTTATGTGAAATCATCTGACAAAGTTACAGCTTTCCCATCAAGAGGCCTTTTGCTAAGACAGTTCTTGTGGAATTGGCAAAGTGATATTTGGAAGCCCATAGACGGCGATGGTGAAAAAGGAAATATCCTCAGATGAAATCTGGAAAGAAGCTTTCTGAGAAACTGCTTAGTG
>NW_020261504.1:691-1319 GCF_003255815.1 Theropithecus gelada
TCACAGAGTTACATCTGTCTTTCGTGGATCTCTTTGCTAGCCTTATTTCTGTGGAATCTGAGAACAGATATTTCGAATCCCTTTGAAGACTATAGGGCCAAAGGAAATATCCTCCGATAACAAAGAGAAAGAAGCTTTCTGAGAAACTTCTTTGTGTTCTGTGAAATCATCTCACAGAGTTACAGCTTTCCGCTCAAGAAGCCTTTCGCTAAGACAGTTCTTGTGGAATTCGCAAAATGATATTTGGAAGCCCTTACAGGGCTATGGTGAAAAAGGAAATATCCTCAGATGAAATCTGGAAAGAAGCTTTCTGAGAATCTGCTGACTGTTCTGTTAATTCATCTCACAGAGATACATCTGTCTTTCGTGAATCTCTTTGGTAGCCTTATTTCTGTGATATCTGAGAACAGATATTTCGAATCCCTTTGAAGACTATAGGGCCAAAGGAAATATCCTCCGATAACAAAGAGAAAGAAGCTTTCTGAGAAACTTTTTGTGTTCTGTGAAATCATCTCACAGAGTTACAGCTTTCCCCTCAAGAAGCCTTTCGCTAAGACAATTCTTGTGGAATTGGCAAAGTGATATTTGGAAGCCCATAGAGGGCGATGGTGAAAAAGGAAATATCCTC
>NW_020261504.1:1347-3422 GCF_003255815.1 Theropithecus gelada
GCTTTCTGAGAAACTTCTTTGTGTTCTGTGAAATCATCTCACAGAGTTACAGCTTTCCCCTCAAGAAGCCTTTCGCTAAGACAGTTCTTGTGGAATTGACAATGTGATATTTGGAAGCCCTTAGAGGGCTACGGTGAAAAAGGAAATATCCTCAGATGAAATCTGGAAAGAAGCTTTCTGAGAAACTGCTGAGTGTTCTGTAAATTCATCTCACAGAGTTACATCAGTATTTCTTGGATCTCTTTCCTAGCCCTATTTCTGTGGGACATGAGAACAGATATTTCGGATCCCTTTGAAGACTATAGGACAACAGGAAATATCCTCCGATAACAAAGAGAAAGAAGCTTTCTGAGAAACTTCTTTGTGTTCTGTGAAATCATGTCACAGAGTTACAGCGTTCCCCTCAAGAAGCCTTTCGCTAAGAGAGTTCTTGTGGAATTGGCAAAGTGATATTTGGAAGCCTATAGAGGGCTACGGTGAAAAAGGAAATATCCTCACATGAAATCTGGAAAGAAGATTTCTGAGAAACTACTCTGTGATGTGTCACTTCCACTCACAGAGTTTCATTGGTATTTCGTGGATCTCTTTGCTAGCCTTATTTCTGTGGAATCTGACAACAGATATTTCGGATCCCTTTGAAGACTATAGGGCCAAAGGAAATAGCCTCCAATAACAAAGAGAAAGAAGCTTTCTGAGAAACTTCTTTGTGTGCCGTGAAATCACCTCACAGAGTTACAGCTCTCCCCTCAAGAAGCCTTTCCCAAAGACAGTTCTTGTGGAATTGGCAAAATGATATTTGGAAGCCCATATACGGCTATGGTGAAAAACGAAATATCCTCAGATGAAATCTGGAAAGAAGCTTTCTGAGAAACTGCTCTGTGATGTGTGACTTCCACTCACAGAATTACATCTGTATTTCGTGGATCTCTTGCTAGCCTTATTTCTGTGGAATCTGAGAACAGATATTTCGGATTCCTTTGAAGACTATAGGGCCAAAGGAAATATCCTCCGATTACAAAGAGAAAGAAGCTTTCTGAGAAACGTCTTTGTTTTCCCTGAAATCATCTGAGAGAGTTAAAGCTTTCCCCTCAAGAAGGCTTTCGCTAAGACAGTTCTTGTGGAATTATCAAAGTGATAATTGGAAGCCCATAGAGAGCTATGGTGAAAAAGGAAATATCCTCAGATGAAATCTAGAAAGAAGCTTTCTGAGAAACTGCATAGTGTTCTGTTAATTAATCTCACAGGGTTACATCTGTATTTCGAGGATCTCTTTGCTAGCCTTACTTCTGTGGAATCTGAGAACACATATTTTGGTTCTTTTTGAAGAGTATAGGGCCAAAGGAAATATCCTCCGATCACAAAGAGAAAGAAGCTTTCTGAGAAACTTCTTTATGTTCCCTGAAATAAAACACAGAGTTACAGCTTTCCCCTCAAGAAGCCTTTCTCTAAGAAAGTTCTTGTGAAATTGGCAAAGTGATATTTGGAAGCCCATAGAGGGCTATGGTGAAAAAGGAAATATCCTCAGATGAAATCTGGAAAGAAGATTTCTGAGAAACTGCTCTGTGATGTGTGAATTCATCCCACAGAGTTATATGTGTATTTCGTGGATCTCTTTGCTAGCCTTATTTCTGTGGAATCTGAGAACAGATATTTCCGATCCCTTTGAAGACTATAGGGCCCAAGGAAATATCCTCCGAGAACAAAGAGAAAGAAGCTTTCTGAGAAACTTGTTTTTGTCCTGTGATATCATCTCACAGAGTTTCAGCTTTCCCCTCAAGAAGCCTTTCGCTAAGACAGTTCTTGTGGAATTGGCTAAGCGATATTTGGAAGCCCGTAGAGGGCTATGGTGAAAAAGGAAATATCCTCAGATGAAATCTGGAAAGAAGCTTTCTGAAAACTGCTTAGTGTTCTGTTAATTCATCTCACAGAGTTACATCTGTATTTCATGGATCTCTATGGTAGCCTTATTTCTCTGGAATCTGTGAACAGATATTTTGGATCCCTTTGAAGACTATAGGGTCAAAGGAAATATCCTCCTATAACAAAGAGAAAGAAGCTTTCTGAGAAACTTCCTT
>NW_020261505.1:0-3422 GCF_003255815.1 Theropithecus gelada
TGAGGATATTTCCTTTTTCACCATGGCCCTCTATGGGCTTCCAAATATCACTTTGCCAATTCCACAAGAACTGTCTTAGCGAAAGGCTTCTTGAGGGGAAAGCTGTAACTCTGTGAGATGATTTCACAGAACACAAAGAAGTTTCTCAGAAAGCTTCTTTCTCTTTGTTATCGGGGGATATTTCCTTTCACCCTATAGTCCTCAAAGGCATCCGAAATATCTGTTCTCAAATTCCACAGAAATAAGGTTAGCAAAGAGAGCCACGAAATACAGATGTAACTCTGTGAGATGAATTAACAGAACACTAAGCACTTTCTCAGAAAGCTTCTTTCCAGATTGCATTTGAGGATAAATCCTTTTTCAACATAGCCCTCTATGGGCTTCCAAATATCACTTTGCCAATTCCACAAGAACTGTCTTAGCGAAAGGCTTCTTGAGGGGAAAGCTGTAACTCTGTGAGATGATTTCACAGAACACAAAAAAGTTTCTCAGATAGCTTCTTTCTCTTTGTTATCGGAGGATATTTCCTTCGGCCCTATAGTCTTCAAAGGGATCCGAAATATCTGTTCTCACATTTCACAGATATAAGGCTAGCAATGAGATACACGAAATACAGATGTAACACTGTGAGATGACTTTACAGGACAGTAAGCAGTTTCTCAGAAAGCTTCTTTCCAGACTTCATCTGAGGATATTACCTTTTGCAACATAGCCGTCTATGGGCTTCCAAATCTCACTTTGCCATTTCCACAAGAACTGTCTTAGCGAAAGGCTTCTTGACGGGAAAGCTGTAACTCAGTGAGATGATTTCACAGAACACAATGAAGTTTCTCAGAAAGTTTCTTTCTCTTTGTTATGGGACGATATATCCTTTGGCCCTATAGTCTTCAAAGGGATGCGAAATATCTGTTCTCAGATTCCACAGAAATAAGGCTGGCAAAGAGATCCACGAAATACAGATGTAACTCTTTGAATGGAAGTCACACATGACAGAGCCGTTTCTCAGAAAGCTTCGTTCCAGATTTCATCTGTTGATATTTCCTTTTTCACCATAGATCTCTATTAGCTTCCAAATATCACCTTGCCAATTCCACAAGAACTGTCTTAGCGAAAGGCTTCTTGAGGGGAACGCTGTAACTCTGTGAGATGATTTCACAGAACACAAAGAAGTTTCTCAGAAAGCTTCTTTCTCTTTGTTCTCGGAGGATATTTCCTTTGGCCCTCTAGTCTTGAAAGGGATCCGAAATATCTGTTCTCTGATTCCACAGAAATAAGGCTAGCAAAGAGATCCACAAAATGCAGATGTCACTCTGTGAGATGAATTAACAGAATACTAAGAAGTTTCTCAGAAAGCTTCTTTCCATATTTCATCTGAGGATATTTCCTTTTTCACCATAGCCCTCAATGGGCTTCCAAATATCACTTTGCCAATTCCACAAGAACTGTCTTAGCGAAAGGCTTCTTGAGGGGAAAGCTGTAACTCGGTGAGATGATTTCACAGAACACAAAAAAGTTTCTCTGAAAGCTTCTTTCTCTTTGTTATTATAGGATATTTCTTTCGGCCCTATAGTCTTCAATGGGATCCGAAATATCTGTTCTCAGATTCCACAGAAATAAGGCTAGCAAAGAGATCGACGAAATACACATGTAACTCTGTGAGTGGGAGTCACACATCACAGAGCAGTTTCTCAGAAAGCTTCTTTCCAGATTTCATCTGAGGATATTTCCTTTTTCACCATAGCCCGCTATGGGCTTCCAAATATCACTTTGCAAATTCCACAGAACTGTCCTAGCGAAAGGCTCCTTGAGGGGAAAGCTGTAACTCTGTGAGCTGATTTCACAGAACACAAAAAAGTTTCTCAGAAAGCTTCTTTCTCTTTGTTATCGGAGGCTATTTCCTTCGGCCCTATTGTCTTCAAAGGGATCCGTAATATCTGTTCTCAGATTCCACAGAAATAAGGCTAGCAAAGAGATCCACGAAATACACATGTAACTCTGTGAGTGGAAGTCACACATCACAGAGCAGTTTCTCAGAAAGCTTCTTTCCAGATTTAATCTGAGGATATTTCCTTTTTCACCATAGCCCTCTATGGGCTTCCAAATATCACTTTGCAAATTCCACAAGAACTGTCTTAGCGAAAGGCTTCTTGAGGGGAAAGCTGCAACTCTGTGAGCTGATTTCACAGAACACAAAAAAGTTTCTCAGAAACCTTCTTTTTCTTTGTTATCGGAGGATATTTCCTTTGGCACTATAGCCTTCAAAGGGATCCGAAATATCTGTTCTCAGATTCCACAGAAATAAGGCTAGCAAGGAGATCCACGAAATACAGATGTAACTCTGTGAGATGAATTAACAGAATACTAAGCAGTTTCTCAGAAAGCTTCCTTCCAGATTTCATCTGAGGATATTTCGTTTTTCACCATAGCCCTCTATGGGCTTCCAAATATCACTTTGCAAATTCCACAAGAACTGTGTTAGCGAAAGGCTTCTTCAGGTGAAAGCTGTAACTCTGTGAGATGATTACACAGAACACGAAGAAGTTTCTCAGAAAGCTTCTTTAGGCCGGGCGCGGTGGCTCAAGCCTGTAATCCCAGCACTTTGGGAGGCCGAGACGGGCGGATCACGAGGTCAGGAGATCGAAACCATCCTGGCTAACACGGTGAAACCCCGTCTCTACTAAAAAATACAAAAAACTAGCCGGGTGCGGTGGCGGGGGCCTGTAGTCCCAGCTACTAGGGAGGCTGAGGCAGGAGAATGGCTTGAACCCGGGAGGCGGAGCTTGCAGTGAGCCGAGATCCGGCCATTGCACTCCAACCTGGGCGGCAGAGTGAGACTCCGTCTCAAAAAAAAAAAAAAAAAAAAAGAAAGCTTCTTTATCTTTGTTATTAGAGAATATTTTCTTTGGCCCTATAGTCCTCAAAGGGATCCGAAATATCTGTTCTCAGATTCCACAGAAATAAGGCTAGCAAAGAGATCCACGAAATACACATGTAACTCTGTGAGTGGAAGTCACACATCTCAGAGCAGTTTCTCAGAAAGCTTCTTTCCAGATTTCCTCTGAGGATATTTCCTTTTTCCCCATAGCCCTCTATGGGCTTCCAAATACCAGTTTGCCAATTCCACAAAACTGTCTTAGTGAAAGGCTTCTTGAGGGAAAAGCTGTAACTGTGTGAGATGATTTCACAGAACACTAAGCAGTTTCTGAGAGAGCTTCTTTCCAGATTTCAGCTCAGGATATTTCCTTTTTCACCATAGCCCCCTAAGGGCTTCCAAATATCACTTTGCAAATTCCACAAGAACTGTCTTAGCGAAAGGCTTCTTGAGGGGAAAGCTGTAACTCTGTGACATGATTTCACAGAACACAAAGAAGTTTTTCAGAAAGCTTCTTTCTCTTTTTATCGGAGAATATTTCCTTTGGCCC
>NW_020261506.1:0-3420 GCF_003255815.1 Theropithecus gelada
GTCAGGGACAGCTGGGGACAACGTGCGGCCGACCTTGAAGAAGGTGACGGTGGCACTGTAGCACACACTTAGCAGGAAGAGTGTGATGAAGATGGTGATGGTCATCCACAGCCCGTCCAGCTCCCCGTCCTGCGCCTCCGCACAGCTCTCCTCCAGTTGCAGCTCTGGACAGGAAGGGGGTGGTCAGTGCCGTGTCCCGCTGGGCTCGGGCCTCTGGGGGCGATTCCCTCTGTGGCGGGGCCCAGGATGTAGGGCCCGGCCGGGATGGGCCAACAGTGTCCTGAGGTCAGCTCCCCACAGCTGCCCGCCCTGTGCACCAGCTTTGGCCCCGGGGCTCCGCCAGACACCTGGCCCTAGATAGCGACCTGGCCCTTAGCAGGACCCACTCCCCGTCTCCCGTGTCCCTCCCTGAGGCCCAGAGGGCAGGAGGATGGTGAAGCCCACCCCTCAGGTGACCCCAGCTGCAGGGAAGGGCGGTACTGGGAAGTGGGCCAGAGCCAGGGACGCGATGTGGCGTGTGTTCCCCTGTGTGTGGGGGCCTGTGTGTGTGCGGCGGCTGCAGGAGCTCTGCTGTGAGAGGAGGGCTGGGTTTGTGTGAGCTGGTCAGCGCGTGGACAAGCTGCTGAGTGGCTCGTGGGCCTTGAGGTGCTGCGTGGGGCTCGTGGGGGCCTGTGTCTGCGGAGTGTTCACGTGTGCAGGGACCTTGCTCTGGTCTGGGTGCTGTGCAGGTCGCCCGTGTGAGGCTCTGTGTGTGAGGTGTGCGTGTGTGTGTGTGTGTGTGTGTGGTGGCTGTGTGGCCGGCCAACCTCAGTGTGGGGTTTAATGGGTCTGGGCTGAGTGTGTGTGTGTGGGCATCTGGACCAGTCCCTCCACAGGGCCCGAGAGTGCATGTCCCCAGGAGTCGGTTATGTCCCCATGCGGGTGCCAGTCTGGGCAGGGCTGCCAGGGGTTAGTGCCGTGGGGGCAGATGGGTGAGGGAGGGCCTGTCCCTACGCACGCACATGGACTAGGCATGCCCCCGAGTGGGCAGGGGGTCTGAGGACAGGGAGCTCACAGATCAGGACAGTCTCCTACAGAGGCGGGGGCTGTGTGCCTGTCCCCAGGGGGCTCCTAGGCTTCTGGTGGCCCAGCCCAGGGCAGCTGCTGCTGGAGGGAGGGCCTCGCTGGCAAAGTCCCCAGCCCCACCGAGGGCGGCCCCTGGCTGAGCCCCACCCTAGGTGGCCCAGGCACACGTGCACAGCCTGGGCCAGTGTGGGGTCAGTGGGACCCGCTGTGCCTCCCTCGTGCCCCTCAGGCCTCAGACTCGGCCTGACCCGCGGAAAGAACCATCAGAGTCTCGCAGGGGCCCAGGGCAGCGCTGGGTGCTTTATTTCCATGCCGGGCGCCTGGGAAGTATGTACACGGGGTGCGGGCCAAGCATCCTCGCGCCACCCCGAGAGCCCGGGGGGGCGGGGGCTTGCCGGGTGTCGCACTCATTTACCCGGAGACACGGAGAGGCTCTTCTGGGTGTAGTGGTTGTGCAGAGCCTCATGCATCACGGAGCATGAGAAGACGTTCCCCTGCTGCCACCTGCTCTTGTCCACGGTGAGCTTGCTGTAGAGGAAGTAGGAGCCGTCGGAGTCCAGCACGGGCGGGGTGGTCTTGTAGGTGTTCTCCGGCTGCCCGCTGCTCTCCCACTCCACGGCAATGTCGCTGGGGTAGAAGCCTTTGACCAGGCAGGTCAGGCTGACCTGGTTCTTGGTCAGCTCCTCCCGGGACGGGGGCAGGGTGTACACCTGCGGCTCTCGGGGCTGCCCTGTAGGGACAGAGGTTGGCACAGCGGTCACTCCCAGGGCAGAGGGTGGGCCGAGCCGGCCTCTGTCCACGTGGCCCTCGCGCCCCGCGGGTCCCACCTTTGTCTTTGGAGATGGTTTTCTGGATGGGGGCCGGGAGGGCTTTGTTGGAGACCTTGCACGTGTACTCCTTGCCGTTCAGCCAGTCCTGGTGCGTGACGGTGAGGACGCTGACCACACGATATGTGCTGTTGTACTGCGTCTCCCGTGGCTTCGTCTGGGCATGATGCACCTCCGCGCCGTTTACGTACCAGTTGAACTTGACATCGGGGTCTTCCTGGCTCACGTCTACCACCACGCACGTGACCTCAGGGGTCCGGGAGATCATGAGGGTGTCCTTGGGTTTTGGGGGGAAGAGGAAGACTGACGGTCCCCCCAGGAGTTCAGGTGCTGAGGAAGAGATGGAAGTGGGCATGTCAGCACCCAGGCGGGGCCTGTCCCTGGACGCAGGCCACTCTATGGCACCTGTCCCACCTTGAGCTGCAGGGCGAGGTCTGGGCTGGCTTACCTGGGCACGGTGGGCACGTGGGAGGTTTGCTGCCACCACCACATGTTTTGATCTCTGCAGAGAGAAGATTGGGAGTTACTGGGATCTGGGAGGGGAGAAGGTGTCTGAGCTGAGGGAGTGGAGAATTTGGCCTTTGGGGTGGGCTTAGGTCAGCGACAGGGTCCTCTCAGATTTGGCTCTTGGCAGGTCTGAGGACAGCACCTGCCCCTGTGTGTACAGGGCCTGGGGTAGGGGCATCCAGCCTGTGGCTCCCCAGAGCCTGGTGGAAAAAGCCAGAAGACCGTCTCCCTGAGCATGAGTGGGGTGGGCAGAGGCCTCTGGGTGAGGAGACAGACGGGGCCTGCCCTGCTGCCCTGGGCTGGGGCTGCACAGCCAGGGTTTGTCCAGGTAGAAGGGCCGAGCCTGGCTTCCAGCAAACAGCCCCCCTCCCTTGCTGGCCTCTCACCAACTTTCTTGTCCACCTTGGTGTTGCTGGGCTTGTGGTTTACGTTGCAGACGTAGGTCTGGGTGCCCAAGCTGCTGGAGGGCACGGTCACCACGCTGCTGAGGGAGTAGAGCCCTGAGGACTGTAGGACAGCCGGGAAGGTGTGCACGCCGCTGGTCAGGGAGCCTGAGTTCCACGACACGGTCACGGGTTCGGGGAAGTAGTCCTTGACCAGGCAGCCCAGGGCCGCTGTGCTCTGGGAGGTGCTCCTGGAGCAGGACGCCAGGGGGAAGACCGATGGGCCCTTGGTGGAGGCTGCAAGAGACGTGGCGCCATGTGACTGCGGTGTGGGACAGAGCTGGGCCCAGGGCGCAGAGGCCCCTCCGTTCTTGTCTCTCAGCGAGGGTCCAGTGTCTGGGCTCACGGGCATTGGGTGCCACCTGCCTCACCTTGGCCCCCTCCCTGCCCCAAAGGCAAGGTCAGGCCCAGCCTGCCCCAGAAGGCTTGCAGGAGCGGCGGCCCTGCGGTGCCCTTCTACAGGCACCCCTGCAGCCTAGGAGGCGGGGCTGGGCAGCCGGGTTAGTGCTCTGTGTCTGCAGGGAGTCAGCGCAGCCCAGGGCCTCTAGCTTGGCCTCGGCTCTGGCCATCGGTGCCAC
>NW_020261507.1:0-3420 GCF_003255815.1 Theropithecus gelada
TTCCAGATTTCAGCTGAGGATATTTCCTTTTTCACCATAGCCCTGTACGGACTTCCAAATATTTCTTTGCCAATTCCACAAGAACTGACTTAGCGAAAGGCTTCTTGAGGGGAAAGCTGTAAGTCTGTGAGATGATTTCACAGAACACAAAGAATTTTCTCAGAAAGCTTCTTTCTCTTTGGTTTCGGAGGATATTTCCTTTGGCCCTATACTCTTCAACGGGATCCGAAATATCTGTTCTTAGATTCCACAGAAATAAGGCTAGGAAAGAGATCCATGAAATACAGATGTAACTCTGTGAGATGAATTAACAGAACACTAAGCAGTTTCTCAGAAAGCTTCTTTCCAGATTTAAGCTGAGGATATTTCCTTTTTCACCATAGCCCTCTATGGGCGTCCAAATATCACTTTCCCAATTACACAAGAAGTATCTTAGAGAAAGGCTTCCTGAGGGGAAAGCTGTAACTCTGTGAGATGATTTCACAGAACACGAAGAAGTTTCTCAGAAAGCTTCTTTCTCTTTGTTATCGGAGGAGATTTCCTTTGGCCCTATAGTCTTCAAAGGGATCCGAAATATCTGTTCTCAGATTTCACAGAAATAAGGCTAGCAAAGAGATCCTCGAAATACAGATGTAACTCTGTGAGATGAATTAACAGAACACTAAGCAGTTTCTCAGAAAGCTTCTTTCCAGATTTCATCTGAGGATATTTCCTTTTTCACCATAGCCCTCTACGGGCTTCCAAATATTACTTTGCCAATTCCACAAGAACTGACTTAGCAAAAGGTTTCTTGAGGGGAAAGATGTAACTCTGTGAGATGATTTCACAGAACACAAAGAAGTTTCTCAGANTTTCCTTTTTCACCATAGCCCTCTACGGGCTTCCAAATATTACTTTGCCAATTCCACAAGAACTGACTTAGCAAAAGGTTTCTTGAGGGGAAAGATGTAACTCTGTGAGATGATTTCACAGAACACAAAAGGTTTCTCAGAAACCTTCTTTCTCTTTGTTATCAGAGGATATTTCCTTTGGCACTATATTCTTCAAAGCGATCCGAAATATCTGTTCTCAGAATCCACAGAAATAAGGCTACCAAAGAGATCCATGAAATACAGATGTAACTCTGTGAGATGAATTAACAGAACACTAAGCAGTTTCTCAGAAAGCTTCTTTCCAGATTTCAGCTGAGGATATTTCCTTTTTCACCATAGCCCTCTATGGCCTTCCAAATATCACTTTGCCAATTCCACAACAACTGTCTTAGCGAAAGGCTTCCTGAGGGGAAAGCTGTAACTCTGTGAGATGATTTCACAGAACACAAAGAACTTTCTCAGAAATCTTCCTTCGCTTTGTTACCGGAGGATATTTCCTTTGGCCCTATAGTTTTCAAAGGTATCTGAAATATCTGTTCTCAGCTTACACAGAAATAAGGCTAGCAAAGAGATCCACGAAATGCAGATGTAACTCTGTGAGTGGAAGTCACACATCACAGAGGAGTTTCTCAGAAACATTCTTTCCAGATTTCATCTGAGGATATTTCCTTTCTCACCATAGCCCTCTACGGGCTTCCAAATATTACTTTGCCAATTCCACAAGAACTGACTTAGCGAAAGGTTTCTTGAGGGGAAAGGTGTAAGTCTGTGAGATGATTTCACAGAACACAAAGAAGTTTCTCAGAAAGCTTCTTTCTCTTTGTTTTCGTAGGATATTTCCTTTGGCCCTATAGTCTTCAAAGGGATCCGATATATCTGTTCTCAGATTCCAGAGAAATAAGGCTAGCAAAGAGATCCACGAAATACAGATGTAACTCTGTGAGTGGAAGTCACACATCACAGAGCAGTTTCTCAGAAAGCTTCTTTCCAGATTTCATCTGAGGATATTTCCTTTTTCACCACAGCCCACTTATGGGTTTCCAAATATCACTTTGCCAATTCCACAAGAACTGTCTTAGCGAAAGGCTTCTTGAAGGGAAAGTTGTAACTCTGTGAGACGATTTCACAGAACGCAAAGATATTTTTCAGAAAGCTTCTTTCTTTTTGTTATCGGAGGATATTTCCTTTGGCCCTATCTTCTTCAAAGGAATCTGAAATATCTGTTCTCAGATTCCACAGAAATAAGGCTAGCAAAGAGATCTACGAAATACAGATGTAACTCTGTGAGATGAATTAACAGAACACTATGCAGTTTCTCAGAAAGCTTCTTTCCAGATTTCATCTGAGGATATTTCCTTTTTCACCTTAGCCCTCTATGGGCTTCCAAATATCACTTTGCCAATTACACGAGAACTGACTTAGTGAAAGTCTTCTGGAGGGGAAAGCTGTAACTCTGTGAGATGATTTCACAGAACACAAATTAGTTTCTCAGAAAGCTTCTTTCTCTTTGTTATCGGAGGACATTTCCTTTGGCCGTATAGTCTTCAAAGGGATCCGAAATATCTGTTCTCATATTCCAGAGAAATAAGGCTAGAAAAGAGATCCACGAAATACAGATGTAACTCTGTGAGTGGAAGTCACACATCACAGAGCAGTTTCTCAGAAAGCTTCTTTCCAGATTTCATCTGAGGATATTTCCTTTTTCACCACAGCCCACTTATGGGTTTCCAAATATCACTTTGCCAATTCCACAAGAACTGTCTTAGCGCTAGGCTTCTTGAAGGGAAAGTTGTAACTCTGTGAGACGATTTCACAGAACGCAAAGATTTTTCTCAGAAAGCTTCTTTCTTTTCGTTATTGGAGGATATTTCCTTTGGCCCTATCTTCTTCAAAGGAATCTGAAATATCTGTTCTCAGATTCCACAGAAATAAGGCTAGCAAAGAGATCCACGAAATGCAGATGTAACTCTGTGAGATGAATTAACAGAACACTATGCAGTTTCTCAGAAAGCTTCTTATCAGATTTCAGCTGAGGATATTTCCTTTTTCACCATAGCCCTCTATGGGCTTCCAAATATCACTTTGCCAATTACACGAGAACTGACTTAGTGAAAGGCTTCTTGAGGGGAAAGCTGTAACTCTGTGAGATGATTTCACAGAACAGAAAGAAGTTTCTCAGAAAGCTTATTTCTCTTTGATATCAGAGGATACTTCCTTTGGCCCTATAGTCTTCAAAGGGATCCGAAATATCTGTTCTCAGATTCCACAGAAATAAGGCTAGCAAAGAGATCCACGAAATACAGATGTAACTCTGTGAGTGGAAGTCACACAATACAGAGCAGTTTCTCAGAAAGCTTCTTTCCAGATTTCATCTGAGGATATTTCCTTTTTCACCATAGCCCTCAAATGGCTTCCAAATATCACTTTGCCAATTCCACAAGAACGGTCTTAGCGAAAGGCTTCTTGAGGGGAAAGCTGTAAATCTGTGAGATGACTTCACAGAACACAAAGAAGTTTCTCAGAAAGCTTCTTTCTCTTTCTTATCGGA
>NW_020261508.1:0-3418 GCF_003255815.1 Theropithecus gelada
CTCCAGCCAGGTGCAGTAGCCCATGCCTGTAATCCCAGCACTTTAGGAGGCCAGCGTTTTGTTGCATGCCTGTAATCCCAGCTACTTGGGAGGCTGAGGCAGGAGAATGGCATGATCCCGGGAGGCGGAGCTTGTAGTGAGCCGAGGTCCTGCCACTGTACTGCAGCCTGGGCAACAGAGCAAGATTCCCTCTGAAAAAAAAAAAAAAAAGAAAAAGAAAAAAAGGGAAGCAAATTGGGTATGTGCCTTTAGAGGTGTTGTATATTTTCAGCATTATAAATGAATAGAAATGAATAACAATACTTTGGTCCACAGATTTTTGGTATCTTAACTAGTTTTGGATCTCTTCCACTAAAGGGATTGCCTCTTGAACCTTGTTAGGATTATAAGTACCGAAGGCAAACTGCGTGGGTTTGAATTTCCTTCTGTCCCTTGCACCCTACCTGAGTTCAAATCCTAGATCTACTTATTAAGTTCTTTTAAGGGGATGATCTTTGAGCAAATGTTGAGCTCCTGTTTTCCCAAGTCAATGGACACAATAGTTGCTACCTTGTGAAAGATTCATGTAATTGACCAGCGTTTACCAAGTAGCATCTGTGTTCAGTTTGAGTCATTGGTGATTCTGGATTTGGAGTGTGAGGCGGTGCTGGGGTGGGAGGTGGTGTGTGCCTGTAGCACTTAATTGCATGCAGAAAGGAAAAGATACTTTTGATAACCCAGAGGCAGCTTTTCTCTGCTTTTGTTTCAACAGGGAAGAAGGGAGTTTGGAGAGGGAAAGGAATTCTGTTCAATACTAAGCACACTTCCTCAAAATCAGAAGTATATAGAACGTGGAATAATTTACAGAATTTCTAGACTTCAACAATCTGATTTTTTTCTTTTTTTTTTTTTTTTTTTTTTTTTTTTTGAGACGGAGTCTCGCGCTGTGTCACCCAGGCTGGAGTGCAGTGGCGCGATCTCGGCTCACTGCAAGCTCCGCCTCCCAGGTTCAGGCCATTCTCCTGCCTCAGCCTCCGAGTAGCTGGGACTACAGGCGCCCGCCACCACGCCCCCGGCTAGTTTTTTGTATTTTTAGTAGAGACGGGGTTTCACCATGTTAGCCAGGATGGTCTCGATCTCCTGACCTCGTGATCCGCCCGCCTCGGCCTCCCAAAGTGCTGGGATTACAGGCTTGAGCCACCGCGCCCGGCCCTGATTTTTTTCTTAATTTGTTTTTGTTTGTATAGGTTGAGACTGAGCTACAGTTAATCTGTGGCGACGTTCTGGATGCACTGGACAAACACCTCATTCCAGCAGCTACCACTGGCAAGTCCAAAGTTTTCTATTATGAAATGTAGGTTCTATACTAACAACTAACAAGTGTACTTCAATAATTTTAAACACTCTCAGGAATAATTGGCTTTGTGTTTTTTTTTCTTAGACATTTCACATTATTTTTCCTATTAAATAAAACAAAAAATCCCACATAAATTAACTGAGGAGCCTCTAAATATCAACAAAATTATCACTTGATAGACTAGAATTAAACAAGCAAGTGGTTCCAAGAAATGGCACAAGAGTATTAATCACAAAATAAACTTTCTACATGAAACATTCAGCCAGCACTGTGCAATGTGTGGCCGTTTGGGGGAGGGAAATGAGATAGGTCCCATGAAAGTAAAAGAATATAAATAACTAAAGCAAAAGCTAATGCATTTTTGTAATAGCCTGACCATCTTTTGATTCCAACATCAACTATCCTTCTAACATTAAACAATTATTTTTAAATAAAAGTTGGAAACCTACATAGAAGAAAGTCATGATTCTAAAAAGGCCAACTTTTAATCTTACATTTTCCTTTCTACTATAGAACCTACATTTTGCAATAGAAAACCTTGCTGCTGGAATGAGGTGTCCGTCCAGTGCATCCAAAACGTCGCCACAAATTAACTTTAGCTGTCTCAACCTGAAAAAATAAAAAATAAATTGTAAAAAATCAGAGTGTTTCAGTCTAGAAATTCTGTGAATTATTACACATTCTATCTACCTCTGGTTTTGTGGAAGAGAGCTTGTATTAAAGAGAATTCCTTTCCCTCTCCAAACTCCCTTCTCTTTTGACACAAAAGCAGAGAAAAGCTGCCTCTGGGTTATCAAAAGTATCTTTTCTTTTCTGCCTGCAATTAAGTGCTACAGGCACACACCACCTCCCACCCCAGCACCGCCTCACAATCCAACTACAGAATCACGAGTGACTAAAACTGAACACGGATGCTACTTGGTAAACGCTCGTCAATTACATGAATCCTTTACAAGGTAGCAACTATTGTGTCCATTACTTGGGAAAACAGGAGCTCAACATTTGCTCAAAGATCATCCCTTAAAAGAACTTAATAAGCAGAGCTAGGATTTGAACTCAGGCAGGGTGCAAGGGACAGAATAAAATTCAAACCCAGGCAGTTTGCTTTCAGCACTTACATTCCTAACAACGTTCAACAGGTAATCCCTTTAGTGGAAGAGATCCAAAACTAGTCTACCAAAAATCTATGGACCAAAAAAGGTATTGCCACTCATCTCTACTCATTTATAATCCTGAAAATGTACAGCACCTCTAAACGCATATACCCAGCTTGCTTCGTATTTTTTTTTGTTTTTGTTTTTTTTGACACTGAGTCTCACTTTGTCCCTCAGGCTGGAGTGCAGTGGTGCGAACTCGGCTCAATGCAAGCTCTGCCTCCTGGGTTCACGCCATTCTCCTGCCTCAGCCTCCCGAGTAGCTGGGACTACAGGCACCCACCACCATGCCTGGCTAATTTTTTTTTCTATTTTTAGTAGAGACAGGGTTTCACCATGTTAGCCAGGATGGTCTCGATCTCCTGTCCCCGTGATCCACCAGCTTCGGCCTCCCAAGGTGCTGGGATTACAGGCGTGAGTCACTGTGCCCGGCCGCTTGCTTCCTGTTTTCTATGAACTCTTGGCACTACTGTTGGACCTTTCTAGGTTCCTCTCATGCTCCTGGAACGTCCTTTCCACTGTAAAACATTCGCTCACCCTTTCTTCCGTAATTGCATCCTTATCTTAGCTAAGCAAAACTATTTTCTGAATCAACTATCTCCCTGATGGTTTTTCAAATAGAGACTGCTCTAGGAGACGAAACGTTTCCATGTTCTCCTAGCTCTTCACATACTCAGTGACTCCTCTCCTGTTACTCCAAACCCTTCCTCCTTACAAGCCGATATTCTACATTCTATTTCTCAGTTTCTATCATCAATAGATCTCTAGGCCCCTCTCCCACATTCAGCCAACCTATCCAATACCTGAGATCACACCAAGGTGTGGTGTGGCCACATTCCAGTCAACAGAGTTCTGTGCTTTCTACTCCAAGACTTGCACTTGTCCGTATCCCTAACTGTGCTGCTCCATACTAGAAGTCTTACATTGT
>NW_020261509.1:0-3417 GCF_003255815.1 Theropithecus gelada
AGAAGCAGAGTTTTAAAGTTTGGAAAATTTGCAGCCTGGCCAAGGGGTTAAAAAGAAAAGCTGATTTTCAGCGGGAAAATTCAAGAAGGCTTCAGAAATCTGCATAAAATGGAGCCAAGTGCTGATAGCGAAGACAATGTTAAAAAGGCCTTGAAGGGCCGGGCGCGGTGGCTCAAGCCTGTAATCCCAGCACTTTGGGAGGCCGAGGTGGGCGGATCACGAGGTCAGGAGATCGAGACCATCCTGGCTGACACGGTGAAACCCCGTCTCTACTAAAAAATACGAAAAACTAGCCGGGCGAGGTGGCGGGCGCCTGTAGTCCCAGCTACTTGGGAGACTGAGGCGGGAGAATGGTGTGGACCCGGGAGACGGAGCTTGCAGTGAGCCGAGATCCGGCCACTGCACTCCAGCCTGGGTGACAGAGCCAGACTCCATCTCAAAAAAAAAAAAAAGGCCTTGAAGACATTTCAGAGAGCTTTGCAACAGAGCTTGCTCTCACAGACCCTGAGTTCTAGGACCGAAGAATGCTTTCCTGGGTCAGTCCCATGGTCATGCGGTTGTATCCATCCTCAGGGCACTGCTGCCTGCATCCCTGCAGCTCCAGCTCCAACTCCAGCCATGACTGAAAGATGCACAGGTACAGCTTGGGTCACTGTTCAGGGGTGCAGGCTCCAAGTCTTGATGGCTTCCACATAGTGTTAAGCCAGCAGGTACACAGGGCACAAAACTAGAGGCTTGGGAGGCTTGTAATAGACTCCAGAGTATGTACGGAAAAACTTGGGTGTCCAGGCAGAAGCTTTTCCAAGAGGCAGAGCCTCATGGGAAACCTTTACTAGGGCAGTACAGAAGGAACATAGAGGGTTGGAGCCCCCACAACCCCACTTCCCCACACTAATTAACATCAATGAAAACATTCCTACCCTATTAAACCCAATCAAATGCCTCACAACCGGCAGCCTATAAGCACCACTTTCCAGACCCCAGATTCATAGACCCACCAACTGCTTGCACCCTCAGTGTGGAAAAGCCACAGGCACTCAACACCAGCCCCACCGATGAGGGCAGCTGTAGGAGACAGACCCTGCACAGCCACAGATGCTGAGCTGCCCAAGGCCTTGGGAGCCCAGCCATCACACCCCTATGCACTAGATGTGGGATGTAAATTCAGAAAAGATGATTTGGAGCTGTAGGGTTCAATGACTGGCCTGCTGGGTTTTTGACTTGCATGGGGTCTGTAAGTCCCATCTGTGTTTTGTGCTGCTTTCTGGCAATCGTTTTTCCTTTTGCCTGGGAATGCTTCCCCAGTGCCTGTACAATCATTGTACCTTGGAAGTTGTTAACTTGCTTTGTATTTCAGAAATTCAGAGGCAGAAGGGACTGCAGCCTTGTCTCGGATGAGACTTTGGGCTTTGGACATTTCAGTAAATGCTGGAATGAGTTAAGACTTTAGGGGACTGTAGAGCAGGCATCACTGTATTTTTCAGTGTGACAAGGATATGAGATTTGAGGGGACCCGGGTCAGAATAATAGGATTTGGCCCTGTGTCTCTACCAATACTCTTGTGGAACTGTAATGGGGAATGTTAAAGAGGGGTCTGGTGGGAGGTGATATAATCATGGAGAAGAGTGGGGGGTGGAGGTAGGGGCATGGAGTGAATGGGGGAGGTTATTTTGTGGGCGTGGAAGACAAGGGTGGGCGGTGGATTCTTCACAAATGGTTAAACGCTATCTCCTTAATGCTGTCTGCATGATAGTGAGTTCTCCTGGTGATTATTGAACTTAAAGATTGAGTGCATAGTGTCCTGCCAGTTTTTGTTTTTGTTTTTGTTTTTTCTTGGAGATGGAGTCTCGCTCTGTCGCCCAGGCTAGAGTGCAGTGGCCGGATCTCAGCTCACTGCAAGCTCCGCCTCCCAGGTTTATGCCAGTCTCCTTCCTCAGCCTCCCGAGTAGCTGGGGCTACAGGCGCCCGCCACCTTGCCCAGCTACTGTTTTGTATTTTTTAGTAGAGACGGGGTTTCACCGTGTTAGCCAGGACCTGCTGGGTTTTGCACTCACATTTGTGTTATTTTTCTGGGGAATTTCTTCCCTTTGGATTGTGAAACCTTACCCAATGCCCGTCCCATCATCATACCTTGAAAGAAAAGAAATCCCTTTTAAATTCAGGGACTCATAGCCAGAAGGGACTGTAGCCTTGTCTCAGATGAGACTTGGACATGTTTACATTTGGAATGAGTTAAGACTTTTGGAAACTTTAGAAAAGGTATGATTGTGTTTTGCTCTGTGATAATGACATGAGGTTCTGGGGTATCAGGGTCAGAATTATATGGGATGGTTGTGTGTCCCTATGACACTAATGTGGAATTGTAATCCTGAAAGTTGGAGGTGGGGCCAGGTGGGAGGTGATTTAATCTTGGACGAGAAGGGATTGGGGTGGAAGGAGAGGAGGGGTAGGGTGGGGAGGAGTAGGTCGTGAGTAGGGTGGTGGGAAGGTGGAGGGCAGTAGGAATGGGGAGAAACCTGCTGCAGAGGCAGAGGCTCATGGAAAACCTCTACTAGGGCCGTGCACCTGTGGCTTTGCAGGCTTCAGCCCCCATGGCTGCTCTCATGGGTTGGGCTGGTGTGGAGTGCCTGTACCTTTTCCATTACTGAGGGTGTGAGCTGTTGATGGCTTGTGAATCTGGGTTCTGGGGGATGGTGGCCTCCTGTGTGGGGGCTCCAAGCCTATATTTTCCTTCTGCACTGCCATAGTGGAAGTTTTCTAAGAGGCTCCGCCTGTGCAGGAGGCTTCTGACTGGAAACAGTGGGCGGTGGTGTGGGTGGTTCCTTCACCAATGGTTAACCTTCTTGATGCTGATCTCCTGATGTGAGTTCTCATGAGATCTGATTGTATAACAGGATGTGGCACTTCATTCCTCTCTCCATCTTGCTCCTACCTTGACATATGAAACATCTCATTGCCGCTTGCCTTCTGGTGTGGTTAGAAGGATCCTGATCAGTGTGGGCCTGCTCAGTGGCGCTAGTGAGTTGAGACTTGGTCAGTGAGGCATACTTAGTGGGGGCGTGGTCAGCAGGGGTCTGCTTAGAGTGGGTCTCAGGGGTTCTAGGAGTGGGGGTCTTGGTGAGTGGGGACCTACTGGCAGACAAATGTTTGGTGTCTGGTCAGTGCAAACCTGGGCTGCGGGGCTTGGTCAGTGGAGACCTGGTCAGCTGGGGCTTAGTGGTGGCTTTGTCAGTGTGATCTAGATCACTGGTGACCAGGTCAAGGGGTGCTATTCAGTGGAGGCCTGGTCACATGGGACTTAGACAGCAGAGGCTCTTGTCAGTGGGTCCCTGGTCAGGGCAGCCTGGTCAGTGGAACCTTATCAGTCGGGGCCTGGTCAGAGAGGTCTTGATCAGTGGTGACTTTTGTAGCCTCGGT
>NW_020261510.1:0-9196 GCF_003255815.1 Theropithecus gelada
ATGTTTATTGCGGCACTATTCACAATAGCAAAGACTTGGAATCAACCCAAATGTCCATCAGTGACAGATTGGATTAAGAAAATGTGGCACATATACACCATGGAATACTATGCAGCCATAAGAAAGGATGAGTTTGTGTCCTTTGTAGGAACATGGATGCAGCTGGAAACCATCATTCTTAGCAAACTATCACAAGAACAGAAAACCAAACACCGCATGTTCTCACTCATAGGTGGGAACTGAACAATGAGGTCACTTGGACTGAGGAAGGGGAACATCACACACCGGGGCCTATCATGGGGAGGGGGGAGTGGGGAGGGATTGCATTGGGAGTTATACCTGATGTAAATGACGAGTTGATGGTTGCAGCACAGCAACATGGCACAAGTATACATATGTAACAAACCTGCACGTTATGCACATGTACCCTACAACTTAAAGTATAATAATAATAAATAAATTTTTTAAAAAAAGAAAACAACAGTGTATCTCTGTGAGATGAATTCACATATCCAAAAGTAGTTTCTCAGAAAACTTCTTTCTACTTTTTATCTGAGGATATTTCCTTTTTCACCATAGGCCTCTGTGAGCTCTGGAATATCCCATTGCAGAATCCATGAAAAAAAAGTTAGCAAACTTCTCAATGAAAAGAACTGTGTAACTCTGTGTAATGAATTCACATATCATAAAGAAGTGTCTCAGAAAGTTACTTTCTAGATTTTATCTGAGGATACTTCCTTTGTCACCCTAGGTTTCAATGCGATCCAAATTATTTCATCTCAGATTCCGCAAAAACAGTGCTACCAAACTGCTCCATGAAAAGAATCATGTAACTCTGTGAGATGAATTCACAAATCAAAAAGTCATTTCTGAGAAAGCTTCTTTCTTGTTTTTGTCTGAGGATATTTCCTTTGTCACTGTTTGTCTCAATGCACTTGCGAATATCCCTTTGCAGATTCCACAAAAATAATCTTAGCAAAATGCTGCATGAACAGAAAGGTGTAAATCTTTGAGATGAATTCATACATCACAAAGCAGTTTCTCAGAAATCATCTTTTTGTGTTTTGTCTGAGGATATATCCTTTGTCACCATAGGCTTCAAAGCACTCCAAAATATCCCTTCTCAGACACCACAAAAGCAGTGAGGCCAAAGTACTCCCTCAAAAGAAACTTTTAGCTCTTTGAGATGAATTCACCCATCACAAAGGAGTATCTCTGAAACCTTCTCTCCAGTTTTTACCTGGAGAATTTTCTTTTTACACCTTAGGCCTCTATGGGCTCCCAAATATCCCTTTGCAGATTCCATAAAAACAGTGCTACAAAACTGCTCAAAGAAAACAAACGTTTAATCTGTGTGATGAATTCACCCATCACAAAGAAATTTCTCAGAAAGCTTCTTTCTAGTTTTTATCTCATGATACTTCCTTTTACACCATTGGGTTCCATGTGCTCCCAAATATCCCTTCTCAGACACCAAAAAAACAGTGATGCCAAACTGCACTCTCAACAGAAAGCTTTACCCCTATGTGATTAACACACACTTCACAAAGGAGTTATCAGAAACTTTCTCTCCAGTTTTTACCTGAAGATATTACCTGTTTCGAACTTGGTCTGTATCCACTCCTGAATAGCCCTTTGCATATTCCACAATAACACTGTTACAAAACTGCTTGATGAAAAGAAAGATTTAACACCGTGAGATGAATTCAACCATCCCAAAAAAAGTCTCTCAGAAAGTTTCTTTCTTGTTTTTATCTAAAGGTATTTCAGTTTTCACCAGAGGCTTCTCTGTGCTCCGAATACCCCTTTGTAGACTCCACAAAGCAGGGTTACCAAACTGCTCAATGAAAAGAATTGTTTACCTCTGAGAGATGAATTCACCCATCACAAAGAAATTTCTCAGGAAGCTCCTTTCTAGTTTGTATCTTTGCATATTTATTTTTCCACCATGAGCCTCAATTCACTCCCAAATATCCCTTCCCAGACACTCACAAAAACAGTGTGTCCATACAGCTCAATCAAGAAAATGGTTTACCTCTATGAGGTGAATACACACATCACAAAACAGCTTTTCAAAATCCTTCTCTCCAGTTTTTATCTGAAGATATTTCCTTTTTCACTATAGGCCTCTATGATCTCCCGAAAATCCCTTTGCAGATTCCCCAAAAACAGTGATACCATACTGTTCAATGAAAAGAAAGGTGTTACACTGTGAGATGAAGTCACACATTGCAAAGCAGTTTCTCAGAAAGCTTTTTTCTAGTTTTTATCTGAGGATATTTCCTTTGTCACCACAGGCCTCATGGTGCTCCCAAATATCCCTTTGCAGCTTCCAAGAAAGTAGTGTTAGCAAACTGCTCCATGAAAGAAAGGTGTAACTCTGTAAGATGAATTCACACTTCACAAAGAACATTCTCAGAAAGCTTCTTTCTAGATTTTATCTGAGGATATTTCCTTTGTCACCATTGTCTTCAATGCAATCCAAAATATCCCTTCTAACATTCACCAAAAACAGTGCTACCAAACTGCTCCATAAAAAGAATCGTGTACCTCTGTGAGATGAATTCAGTAATCACAAAATAGTTTCTCAAAAATCTTCTTTCTAGTTTTTGTCTAGGATATTTCCTTTTTCACCATAGGCCTCATGCATTCTCAAATATCCCTTTGTGGATTCCACAAAATCAGTGCTAGCAAACTGCTCCAAGAAAAGAAAGGTGTAAATCTGTGAGATGAATTCACACATCACAAAGCATTTCCTTTTTGGTTTTTGTCTGAGGATATTTCCTATGTCACCATTGGTTTCAATACGCCCCCAAGTATCCTATTGCAGATTCCACGAAAACAGTGTTTTCAAACTGCTTAATGAAAACATCAGTGTATCACTGTGAGATGAATTCACCCATCTCAAATTAGTTTGTCAGAAAGTTTCTTTCCAGTTTTCCTCTGAGTATATTTCCTTTTACACGATAGGCCTCAATGCGCTCCATACATCACTTTGCAGATTATAGGAAAGCAGTGTTTGCAAACTGCTCCATGGAAACAAAGGTGTAACTCTGTGAGATGAATTCACACATCACAAAGAACTTTCTCAGAAAGCTTCTTTCTTGTTTTTATCATATTATATTAACTTTGTAACCATAGGCTTCAACGCAATCCAAAATATCCCTTCTCAGATTCCCCAAAAACAGTGCTACCAAACTGCTCCATGAAATGAATTGTGTAACTCTCTGAGAATAAATCACACATCACACAGCTGTTTCTTAGAAAGCTTCTTTCTAGTTTTTATCTGAGGGTATTTCCTTTTACACCATAGGCCTCAATGTGCTCTGGAATATCCCGTCGCAGATTCCATGACAAAAGTGTTACCCTTCTTCTCAATGAAAAGAATGATGAAACTCTGTGAGATGAATTCCCACATCACAAGGAACTTTCTCAGAAAGATTCTTTCTAGATTTTATCTGAGGATATTTCCTTTGTCACAATAGGCTCAATGTGATCCAAACTATCCCTTCTCAAATTCCCCAAAACAGTGCTACCAAACTGCTCCATGAAAACAATCGTGTCACTCTGTGAGATACATTCAAAAATCACAATGCAGTTTGTCATAAAGCTTCTTTATAGTTTTTGTATGTTGGTATTTCCTTTTTCACCATCTGCCTCAATGCACTTGTGAATATCCATTTGCAGATTCCTTGAAAATAGTGTTAGCAAATTGCTCAATGGAAAGCAAGGTGTAAATCTGTGAGATGAATTCATACATCAGAAAGCAGTTTCTCAGAATGATTCTTTTTGGTTTTTGTCTGAGGATATTTCCTTTGCCACCATAGGCTTCAATGCACTCTCAGATATCCCTTCTTAGAAACCATAAAAACAGTGATGCCAAAGTGCTCCCTCAAAAGAAATGTTTCCCTCTGTGAGATGAATGCACACATCACAAATGAGTTTCTCTGAAATCCTCTTTCTCGTTTTTATCTGAGGTTATTTTCTTTTTCACTATATTCTGCAATGCACTCCAGAATATCCCAATGCAGATTAAATGAAAAAAGTTTAATTAAAAGTTAGCAAACTTCTCAATGAAAAGAACAGTGTTACTCAGTGAGATGAATTCACACATCACAAAGCAGTTTCACAGAAAACTTCCTTTTGTTTTTTATCTGAGGATATTTTCTTTGTCACCTTAGGCTTAAATGCAGTCCAAAATATCCTTTCTTAGATACCCAAAAACAGTGCTACCAAAGTGCTCCATGAAAAGAATGGTGTAATTCTGTGAGATGAATTCACACATCACAAAGCAGTTTCTCAGAAATTTTTCTTTCTAGTTTTTGTCTGAGAATATTTCCTTTTTCACCATAGGCCTCAATGCATTCTCGAATATCCCTTTGCAGATTCTACGAAATCAGTGCTAGCAAACTGCTCCAAGAAAAGAAAGGTGTAAATCTGTGAGGTAAATTCACACATCACAAAGCAATTTCTCAGAAAGCTTCTTTTTGGTTTTTGTCTGAAGATATTTCCTATGTCACCATAGGCTTCAATGTGCTCCTAAATGTCCTAATGCTGATCCAAAATATCCCTTTTCAGATTCCCCAAAAACAGTGCTACCAAACTGCTCCATGAAAAGAACACTGTGAGATGAATTCACACATCACAAAGAAGTTTCTCAGAAAGTGTCTTTCTAGATTTTATCTGAGGATAGTTCCTTTGTCACCACCGGCTTCAATGTGATCCAAAATAGCCCTTCTCAGATTACTCAAGAAGAATGCTACCAAACTGCTCCATGAAAAGAGTCATGTAACTCTGTGAGATGAATTCACAAATCACAAAGCAACATCTCAGAAAGCGTCTTTCTAGTTTTTCTCTGAGGATATTTCTTTTTTCATCATTTGCCTCAATACACTCATGAACAGCCCTTTGCAGATTCCATGAAAATACTGTTAGCAAACTGTTCCATGAGAAGAAATTTGTAAATCTGTGAGATGAATTCTCACATCACAAAGCAGATTTTAGAAAGCTTCTTTTTGGTTTTAGTCTGAGGATATTTAATTTGTCACCATAGGCTTCAATTTGCTCCCAAGTATCTTATTGCAGATTCCACAAAAATAGTGTTATCAAACTGGTCAATAAAAACAACAGTGTAACTCTGTGAGATGAATTCACAGAAACATTTTTTCTCAGACAGCTTCCTTCAAGTTTTTATCTGAGGATATTTCCTAGGCCTCAACGCACTCCCAAATATCCCATTGCAGATTCCATGGAAACAGTATTAGCAAGCTCCTCCATGAAAAGAAAGGTGTAACTCTGTGAGATGAACTCAAACATCAAAAAAAAACTTTCTCAGAAAGCTTCTTTCTAGTTTTTATCTGAGGATATTTCCTTTGTCACCATAGGCTTCAATGTGATCAAAAAATCCCTTCTCTATTTCCTCAAAAGCAGTACTACCAAACTGATGCATCAAAGAAATCATGTATCACTGTGAGCTGAATTAACACATCAAAAAGCAGTCTCTCAATATGCTTCTTTCTAGTTTCTATATGAGGATATTTCCTTTGTCACAATAGCTTCAAAATGCTCAGCAATATCCCATTGCAGAATCCAGGAAAATAGTGTTAGCAAACTGGTAAATGAAAACAACAGTATAAATCTGTAAGATGAATTCACACATCACAAAGCAGTTTCTCAGAAAGCTTCTTTCTAGTTTTTATCTGAGGATATTTCCTTAGTAACCATAGGCTTCAATGCAATTCCAAATATCCCTTCTCAGATCCCCCAAAACACTGCTACCAAACTGCTCCATGAAAAGAATCGTGTAAAGCTGTGAGATGAATTAACACAACACAACGTGGTTTCTCAGAATGTTTGTTTCTAGTTTTTATCTGAGGATGTTCCATTTGTCACCATAAACTTCAAGATGCTCCAAAGTATCCCATAGCAGATTCCAAGAAAACAGTGTTAGCAAACTTCTCAATGAAAAGAACAGTGTAACTCTGTGAGATATCTTCACACATCACAAAGCAGTTTCTCAGAAAGCTTCTTTCTAGTTTTTATCTCAGGATATTTAACTTTTCACTATACACCTCAATGCGTTCCAAAAATATCCTTTTGCAGTTTCCATGAAAAGAGTGTTAGCAAGCTGCTAAATGAAACGGAAGGTGTAACTCTATGAGGTGAATTCACACATCACAAAGAACTTTCTCAGAAATCTTCTTTCTATTTTTTATCTGAGGATATTTCCTATGTCACCATAGGCTTCAATGTGCTCCAAAATATCCTATTGAAGATTCCATGAAAACACTGTTACCAAACTGCTCAATGAAAAGAACGTTGTCACCCCATGAGCTGAATTAACACATCACAGTGTGGTTTCTCAGAAAGCTTCTTTCAGGTTTTTATATGATGATATTTCATTTGTCACCATAAGCTTCAATGCACTCTGAAATATCCCATTGCAGATTCCAAGCAAACGGTGTTAGCAAACTACTCAATGAAAAGAACAGTGTAACTCTGTGAGATGAATTCACACATCAGAAAGAACTTTCTCAGAGAGTTTCTTTCTAACTTTTATCCAAGGATATTTCCTTTGTCACCATAGGCTTCAATGTGATACAAAATATGGCTTCTCAGATTACCCAAAAACAGTGCAGGCAAACTGATCCATTGAAAGCCTCATGTAACTCTGTGTGATGAATTCGCACATCACAAAGCTGTTTCCCAGAAAGGTTCTTTCTAGTTTTTATCTGAGGATTTTTCCTTTTTTCTCATATTCTTCAATGCGCTCTGGGATATCCCATCACACATTCCATGAAAAAAGTGTTAGTAAACTGTTCAGAGAAAAGAACAGTGCAATTCTGTGAGATGAATTCACGCATCATGAAGAAGTTTCGCAGAATGATTCTTTCAAGATTTTATCTGAGCATATTTGCTTTGTCACTGTAGGCTTCAAAGCAATCCAAATTATCCCTTCTCAAATTCCCCCAAAACAGTGCTACCAAACTTCTGCATGAAAAGAGTTATATAACTCTGAGAGATAAATTCACAAATCACAAAGCAGTTCCTCAGTAAGCTTCTTTCTAGTTTTTGTCTGAGGATATTTCCTTTTACATATTTTGCCTCAATGTGCTCACGAATATCCCTTTGTACATTCCAGGAAAATAGTGTTATCAAAGTGCTCCATGAAAAGAAAGGTGTAAACCTTTGAGATGAATTCACACATCACAAAGCAGTTTCACAGAAAGCTTCTTTTTGGTTTTTATCTGAGAATATTTCCTTTGTCACTATAGGCTTCAATGCACTTCCAAATATCCTATTGCAGATTCCTCAAAAACAGTGTTATCAAACTGCTCAATGAAAAGAGCGATGTATCACTGTAAAATGAATTCACACATCACAAAGTTGTTGCTCAGAAAACTTCTTTCTAGTTTTTATCTGAGGATATTTCCTTTTACACTATAGGCCTCAAGGTGCTCCAGAATATCCCTTTTCAGATTCCACGAAAACAATGTTAGCAAACTGTTCCATGAAAAGAAAGGTGTAAATCTGTGAGGTGAATCCACACATCACAAAGCAGTTTCTCAGAAAGCTTCTTTCTAGTTTTTATCTGAGTTTTTCCTATGTCACCATAGGCTTCAATGCAATTCAAAATATCCCTTCTCAGATTCCCCAAAAACACTGCTACCTAACTGTTCCATGAAAAGAAACATCTAACTCTGTGAGATGAATTCACAAATCACAAGCAGTTTCTCAGAATGCTTCTCTCAAGTTTTAATCTCAGGATATTTCCTTTTTCACTATAGGTCTCTATGCACTCCCACATATCCCTGTGCAGATTCCAAAAAAAACAGTGTTAGCAATCTGCTTCATGAAAACAGAGGTGTAACTCAGTGATGTCAGTTAACCCATCACAAAGCAGTTTCTCAGATAGCTTCTTTCCAGGTTTTATATTACTATATTTCCTTTGTCACCATAGGCTTTAATGGGATCCAAACTATCCCTTCTCAGATTCCTCAAAAACATTGGTATCAAACTGATCCATGAAAAGAATCGTGTGCCTCTGTTAGATGAATTAGCACATCACCAAGAGGTTTCTCAGAAAGCTTCTTTCTTGTTTTTATATGAGAATATTTCCTTTGTCAGCAAAAGCTTCAATGTGCTCCGAAATATACCATTGCAGATTCCAAGAAAACAGTGTTAGCAAACTGCTCAATGAAAAGTACAGTGTAAGTCTGTGAGATGAATTCACAAATCGCAAAACAGTTTCTCAGAAAGCTTCTTTCTGGTTTTTATCTGAGGATATTAACTTTATCACCACAGTCCTCAAAACGTTCCCAAAATTGCCTTTGTAGATTCCATGAGAACACTGTTAGCACACTTCTCCATGAAAAGAAAGGTGTAAATCTGGGAGGTGAATTCACACATAACAAAGCAGTTTCTCAGAAAGTGTCTGCATTGACGCCCGTGGTGAAAGAGGAAATATCCTCAGGCAGAAACCAAAACGAAGCTTTCTATGAAACTGCTTTGTGAGTTGTGAAATCATGTCACCGAGTTACCCCATTCTTTTCATTGAGAAGTTTGCTAACACTTTTTTTGTGTGTAATCTGCAATGGGATATCCTGGAGAGCATTGAGGAATATGGAGAAAAAGAAAATATCTTCAGATGAAATCTAGAAAGAAGCGGTCTGAGAAACATCTTTTTTTTTTTCCTTTTTAAAATTTATTTATTATTATTATACTTTAAGTTGTAGGGTACATGTGCATAACGTGCAGGTTTGTTACATATGTATACTTGTGCCATGTTGGTGTGCTGCACCCATCAACTCATCATTTACATCAGGTATAACTCCCAATGCAATCCCTCCCCCCTCCCCCCTCCCCATGATAGGCCCCTGTGTGTGATGTTCCCCTTCCTGAGTCCAAGTGATCTCATTGTTCAGTTCCCACCTATGAGTGAGAACATGCGGTGTTTGGTTTTCTGTTCTTGTGATAGTTTGCTAAGAATGATGGTTTCCAGCTGCATCCATGTCCCTACAAAGGACGCAAACTCATCCTTTTTGATGGCTGCATAGTATTCCATGGTGTATATGTGCCACATTTTCTTAATCCAATCTGTCACTGATGGACAATCTGTCACTGATGGTTGATTCCAATCTGTCACTGATGGTTGATTCCAAGTCTTTGCTATTGTGAATAGTGCCGCAATAAACAT
>NW_020261511.1:0-3416 GCF_003255815.1 Theropithecus gelada
TTAATTTGGGGATATACTGGTTAATATTACAACATCCTTAAAAGACAGATAATTAAATTTACAGAAAGATAATGATAATTGAAGCATTATCATTACTCTTTCACACAGTCAGAAAAATAGTAAGTATTATGCAATAATAATAGGCGCTAGAGGCCGGGCACGGTGGCTCACGCCTGTATTCCGAGCACTTTGGGAGGCGGAGGCGGCCGAGGCGGGTGGATCACGAGGTCAGGAGATGGAGACCATCCAGGCTCACATGGTGAAATCCTGTCTCTTCTAAAAAATACAAAAAATTAGCCAGGAGTGGTAGCGGGCACCAGTAGCTGTAGTCCCAGCTACTCAGGAGGCTGAGGCGGGAGAATGGCGTGAACCCGGGAGGCGGAGCTTGCAGTGAGCCAAGGTGGCGCCACAGCACTCCAGCCTGGGCGACAGAGCAAGACTCCGTCTCCAAAAAGAAAATAATAAAAATAAAACATTGGCACTAGACAATAACTCAGCGTTTTAAATGAATGTATGTTTTGCTAAAATAAAAATAAAAACCTAGGCCAGGCAAAGTGACTCCAGCCTGTAATCCCAGAATTTTGGGAGGCCAAGTCAGGCAGGTTTTTTGAGCTCAGGAGCTCTAGACTGGCGACAAGGCAAAATGTCTAGATCATTCTGTCTCTAAAAATACTTATATAAATTTTAAAAAATAGGCCCAGCGCCGTCACTCACGCCTGTAACCCTAGCACTTTAGAAGCAGAGGTGGGCAGATCACAAGATCAAGAGATCGAGACCATCCTGGCCAACATAAAGAAACCCTGTCTCTACTAAAAAAAATACAAAAATTAGATGGGCGTGGTGGCAGGCGCCTAGAGTCCCAGCTACTCTGGAGGCTGAGGCTGAAGAATCATTTGAACCTGGAAGGCGGAGGTTGCAGTGAGCCGAGATGGCGCCACTGCACTCCAGCCTGGCAAATGGGGCATGATTCCATCTCAAAATAGATTAATTGATTAATTAATTAAAATAGATAAATAGCTGAACATGGTGGCCCACGTTTAATCCATAAAAGTAGATTTAATCCTAATAGTAGCTCCTACTCTGGAATTTGTGTACTTACCTCAGAAATGTATCTATGTTCTCACCAAAGCTTGCTGTCGAATATGATGGATTCCGCTCAGGGATGAGAGTCTCACAGTGCAGAGTCGGTAGCTTTTGGAAGTCTCCAAGGCCAGTTGCAAAGTTGCCCTGTGGGCTCTGGAGAAGAATGAGCTTGGCTCCTGAAGTGTCCTTTTATGAATCTCTGAAGACCACACCCCTTTCTTCCAAATGATTGCATTTCACAGGGCGTAGGTGGGTGTTAACATAGATGATTAAGTTTCTTCAAAATAGAAATTTTATTTTTATTTATATATATATATATTTTTTGAAAGGATTCTGGCTCTGTTACTGGCTAATTTTTTGTTTGTTTGTTTGTTTGTTTTTTCAGTTTTAGTCGAGAGGGGGTTTCACCATGTTTGCCAGATGCGTCTGGAACTCCTGACCTCAAGTGATCCGCCCGCCTCAGCCTACAAAAGTGCTGGGATTACAGGCATGAGCCACCACACCCAGCCAATTGATTTTTTATTGTAACGTAAATATTTAATCTAAGAACACCGTTGGCCTCCATTCCAGAAGGGATATTTCTCCTGCTCCTCATGCTCCGGATGAAGCCTTCCAAGGGTCTCTCAACAACCACAGGATGGAGGATTCCCTCCTATATTACCTGGCACTGCCCAACTCAACTCAAGGGGTAATGGAGAGAAAGTCTAGAAAGCTCCATCTCAGGGACGTCCCTGGGCCAAGGTAGTGTAGGACATGTTGCTCCAAGGTAAATTTAAGGAAGGAGACCACTACTACTCCTGCTGCCCTCCTCCCCCTACCTTGCCTAGTTCACAAGACAGGAGGAAAGTGAGAAAGAAACAAAAGTAAGATAAATAGCCAGACAACCTTGGCACCACCACGCGGCCCTAGGAGTTAAACAAAGTAATAATAATAATATCAACCCCTGGCCTAAATTACTTGTGTTATCTGTAAATTCCAGACACTGTATGAAAAAAGCATTGTAAAACTTTTTGTTAGCTAAGGCATGAAGCCCCCCAGTCACGTTTCCCACGCTTGCTCGATTTATCACGACCCTTTCGTGTGGACCCCTTAAAGTTGTAAGCCTTTAAAAAGGCCAAGTATTTCTTTCTCGAGGAGCTCGGCTCTTAAGACGTGAGTCTGCCGATGCTCCCGACCAAATAAAAAACCTCTTCCTTCTTTAATCCGGTGTCTGAGGAGTTTTGTCTGCGGCTCATCCTGCTACAAATAGAAATGTACTTCTACTTGACAAAGTAATGATGACAGGGCTTCATCTGAATGCGTTTATTCCACTGCTTATGGAGAGGAGTGACATGCCATTTGGCCACATGAGAACATTCTCTGCCTAGTTACCAGTGGCTCCAGATCTTCATGTAGTCGTGGAAAACCATGCTTCAGATTGCAGAAAAGCAGCTCAGACCTCATGCAGACAAGAGTTCTTCTAGAACCACCTTGGCTATGCAAAAACTATGAGGTCCAGCAACAGTCTGAGCTGGATGAGAGATAGAGTAAAGCTCTCAGGAGCAGCAGAAGCTGTAAGGGAGGGAAAAGGCAAGGAAGAAACTCTAGATTTCAGGATGTCCCCTTTATATCTTTGAGAATCTCAGGACCCACAAGGCTCCTGTTTCTTTGTCTGACTCTTCTGGCATCCAGGAGTTTTCCTGGGTTAAACCATCCAGGGATAGGACAGGAGATGCCATTTGGTTTTAGGAGCAGAGGAGAGAAACTCAGTGGGAAGAGAGTTTCCAAGGGAGGAAAATTCAGTTGAGCAGGTTTATAAGGTCACAGGACTGGATATGGGTAGAGTTCAGTGTACAGGTTTAGAAGCCATAGTTCCCCCAGATCTTCTGATTCTAACATAAGTACACAGAGCCAATCAAATGAAGGAGGGGCAGGTCAAGAGAATTCTAAGACAAGGGAAATGAGGGATGAGTATTTGCAGGAGGGCACTGTCAAAGTCAATAGACAGACATTCTCCCCTCCTCTTATATTCAGAAACAAGAAATGAAACATAAAAGTGTTGCTTGTGTTCTGTGCCAAAGGCAGCAGAGCACTTGTCTCTGGTCTCCATATACACTTGTCATATTTACTTGCAGTATTAAGAGTAAGATTTTGATTCATTTCACACAGAATAAAATTCACCTACCATGTTTAAATTGCCATACATATAATGAGACTTTACTGATCATAAACAAGTTACTCTCAGCCTTGAGGCCTGGCTTAAATTTTCTCTATTCTCATTCCTTCTCCTTCATATCAGAAGCTTCCTAATAGACAATGGGGGCAAATATGGTGTGGAGAAATAATCAGTTTGG
>NW_020261512.1:0-3415 GCF_003255815.1 Theropithecus gelada
TTTTTTTTTTTTTGAGACGGAGTCTTGCTCTGTCACCCAGGCTGGAGTGCAGTGGCCGGATCTCAGCTCACTGCAAGCTCCTCCTCTCGGGTTCACGCCATTCTCCTGCCTCAGCCTCCCGAGTAGCTGGGACTACAGGCACCCGCCACTTCGCCCGGCTAGTTTTTTGTATTTTTTAGTAGAGACGGGGTTTCACCGTATTAGCCAGGATGGTCTCGATCTCCTGACCTCTTGATCCGCCCGTCTCGGCCTCCCAAAGTGCTGGGATTACAGGCTTGAGCCACCGCGCCCGGCCGAGATGGGGTTTCTCTATGTTAGTCAGGCTGGTCTTGATCTCCTGACCTCAGGTGATCTGCCCGCCTTGGCCTCCCAAAGTGCTGGGATTACAGGTGTGAGCCACCACGCCTGGCCCATCTTTTCTTTTCTCTTTTTCTTTTCTCTCTTTTCTGTCTCTCTTTCTCTCTTCCTTTCTTTTTCTCTCTCCCTCTCTCTCTTTCTCTTTCTCTCTCTCTTTTTCTTTATTTCTTTTCCAGTTCATGCTTTAGTTTTCTCATTGTAAACTTTCTGAATCATAGGGTCGTTATGAGGATAAAATGAGTTAATATGTATGAAGTATTTAAAACAGTGCCTGGTACATAATAAGAGCTAAATAGACTCTAGTTGTTATTTTATTTTTATTTTTCACTCTTGTAGCCCAGGCTGGGGTGCAATGGTGCAATCTCATCTCACTGCAACCTCCACCACCTGACTTCAAGTGATTCTCCTGCCTCAGCCTCCTAAGTAGCTGGGATTACAGGCATGTACCACCATGCTCCACTAGTTTTGTATTTTTAGTAGAGACGGGATTTCACCATGTTGGCCAGGCTGGTCTTGACCTCTTGACCTCAGGTGACCTGCCTGCCTCAGCCTCCCAGGTGCTGGGATTACAGGTGTGAGCCACCACACCTGGCCTGGTTGTTATTTTAGATAAGTGTCCTGAGTGTTCAAGCCTGGGGGCCCTACTCACCTGTTCTGCATTGTTCTAGTGTTCTGCACTGGTTCTGTTAAATTTTCACATATATGAGAACACACATGTACTTTTTTTTTAGATTAAGGACTATTTTACATAATGTGAAGTATACAACTTAATGATATTTTAACATGTGTACTCATTTTTGTGACCTTTGCTTAGAGATTGAGTATATTTCCGGCACTTCAGAAGGCTTCCTTGTGCTCCTTCCCAATCATCTCCCCACCTCTCCTGTGTCATCATAGATTACTTTTGTCTTTTAAAAACTTCATGTAAATGGAATCATCAGGTTGTACTCTTTTGGTTTGGACATTTTTCATTACATATTTTATTTTTTTTTCTGAGACGGAGTTTCACTCTTGTTGCCCAGGCTGGATTGCAATGGCGCAATCTCGGCTTGCCTCAACCTCCGCCTCCTGGGTTCACGTGATTCTCTTGCCTCAGCCTTTGGAGTAGCCGGGATTACAGGAATCACCACCATGCCCGTCTAATTGTTTGTGATTTTAGTAGAGACGGAGTTTCTCCATGTTGGTCAGGCTGGTCTTGAACTCCCGACCTCAGGTGATCCGCCTGCCTCAGCCTCCCAAAGTGCTGGGATTACAGGCGTGAGCCACTGCCACTGCGCCTGGCCCTCATTCAGTATTTTCTATGTAACTTATTCACATCGCTTCATGTATCAGTAATGGGCTCTTGTAAATTTCTATATGGTATTCTATTGTATGACTGTATCATAATTGTCCCATTTACTGCTGATGGATATTTGGATTCTTATATATTAAAAAAATTCACAAACACAAAAGACCAACTTTAATAAACTTTACAAAAACATTTCAGAAAAGGAATGTCTATGCTCTGTCTAGGCACGGTGGCATTTCTGTTTCCTGAACACACCAAGTGCATTCAAATCCTGAGGTCTTTGCACTTGCCATTCCATCTATCTCGAACACTTTTCCCAAGATTTTTAGTTGGCTGATTTCTTCCTGTTATTCCAGATCTTAGCCCAAGTGCCACTTCTTCAAAGAGGCCTACTTTAATCCCAGATGAGAGTAGTTCCCTTTGCAGTTTGTCTTCAGGGCCCTTACCACTGTCTCAGTTTATCTTATTTGTTGTCTGTTTCCCTTCTACTGGAATGAAAATTCTGTGAGAGAAGGGATCTTTTCTGTCTTGCTTACTGCTGTGTTCCTAGTGCCTGTGCCTAAAAGGTACTCAATGCATATTTGTTGGATGAATGAATGAATAAATGTCTGATCTCTACATATGTTTTTTTCCCCCTAAACTATTTACTTGTGTTTCTCTCTTTTTTTTTTTCTGAGACAAGGTCTGGCTCTGTTGCCCAGGCTGGATGCAGTGACATTCGCTCACTGCAACCTTTGCCTCCTGGGTGCAAGACATCCTCCTGTTTCAGTGTCCCGAGTATCTGGGATTACAGGCTTCTGCCATCACACCTGGCTACTTTTCATATTTTTAGTAGAGATGGGATTTTGCCATGTTGCCCAGGCTGGTCTCGAACTCCTGAGCTCATGTGATCTGCCCGCCTTGGCTTCCTAAAGTGCTGGAATTACAGGTATGAGCCACCATGCCTGGTGTGCACATTTATTTTTATTCATTTTCCTTCTTTCCCCTTCTTTTCTTTTATTTTCTTCTTTTCCTTCTATACTGGTTGAAATATTTTAGGATGTTTACCTTGGCATCTAGCTATAGCATTGTTTTTGTTTGCCTCAGTGTGAAGAGAGGGTGATACTTGGTGACAGTCCATTACAAATGTGAACGTAAGACTGAGTACAGTGGCTCATGCCTGTAATTCTAGCACTTTGGGAGGCTGAGGCAGGTGGATTGCTTGAGTTTGAAACCAGCCAGGGCAACATGGCAAAATCCTGTCTCTATAAAAAATACAAAAATTAGCTGGTTGTGGTGGGGTGGCGTGTACCTATAGTTCTAGCTACTTGGGAGGCTGAAGCGGGAGGATGGCTTGCGCCCAGGAGGTGGAGGTTGCAGTAAGCTCAGATCAGGTCACTGCATCCAGTCCGAACAACAGAGACAGACTCTGTCTCATTGAAAAAAAAAAAAAAAAAAGCTGGGCGTGGTAGCTCATGCCTGTATTCCCAGCACTTTGGGAGGCCGAGGCGGGCAGATCACGAGGTCAGGAGATTGAGACCATCCTGGCTAACATGGTGAAACCCTGTCTCTACTAAAAATACAAAAAAGCCTGTAATCCCAGCACTTTGGGAGGCCGAGACGGGCGGATCATGAGGTCAGGAGATCGAGACCATCCTGGCTAATACGGTGAAACCCCGTCTCTACTAAAAAATACAAAAAACTAGCCGGGCGAAGTGGCGGGTGCCTGTAGTCCCAGCTACTCGGGAGGCTGAGGCAGGAGAATGGCGTGAACCCGAGAGGAGGAGCTTG
>NW_020261513.1:0-3415 GCF_003255815.1 Theropithecus gelada
CTCCGGGCCGTGTTTCTGTATCTCCGGGCCGTGTTTCTCTATCTCCAGGCCGTGTTTCTGTATCTCCGGACCGTGTTTCTATGGCTCCGGGCCGTGTTTCCGGAGCTCCGGGCAGGTCCTGGCCCAGCCATGAGGGGCTGTGTGTAGCCAGCACACGGTGGTCAGCCTGTTCTCTGGAACGGGACAGGGAGCCAGTGCGTATTTCAGGCTGGCCCTTCGCAGAACAGCTCCCTCCTGACGTGCATTTGAGGTTTGCCCTCCAGAGAGGTTGTCTCGGTCTCACCCCCAGGCAGGACCCCACGTTGTTCTTGCAGCGGTGAGCACGGGGCACCCTTGTTCTGGGTGGCCGTGGGTTTGTTGGCCCAGAGCGTGTCCAGGTGAGGGGGGGCTTTTCCGCCATCACCAGCGGTGGCCACAGCCTCAGGCTCACTGGGGGACGAGCCTCCCGGGTAGAGACGCTGGAGGTGTTGCCAGGTGTGCGCCCAGCTCTGTACCACCTGCCACGCGGAATGCACTCGCTGTGTGTTCCTTCTCGTCTCCCTGAAGCCTTACGTGCATGTGATTTTGGCCTTTATGTGTTACGTTGTGAATTTTGAGTCTGGGGTTCACAGAACACGTGTGTCCTCCTGTGGTGTCTTCTGTGCACTTGGGAAGCATCTGCTGGGCCTGGAGGGATGTGTTCAGCGGGAAAGCAGGCGCCGCGGGCTTGTGCCTCTTCCTCCCGGGGCGGGGGCTCTGTCCAGGAGTCTGTGGACCCGGGGCTGTCACTCCCACTGCCACCCCGGCCTGTGAGGAGCAGGCGGATGAGGTGGACATGACCGGCCTGGGGCTCATGGTCTGGGATAGGGTGGGTGAGCAGTAGACGGCCTGGAGGGTCCGTGTGTGTGGCTGATGCTACAGAAGGGAAAGAGGCGTCTCCGGCCAGGAGCTGGGGGGTTCGAAACAGGAGGCAGTGCCACGGTGCTCCAAGCCCCCGTTCCCCGTGGTGGGCGTAGCCTGTGGGCCTGAGTAGGGTCATGGGTCAGGGGGTCTTGCGTTATCTGAGAGTGGTGGGTGCTGTGCCCCTTCTGTGCTGTCCCAGAGTCCCCGGAGTCGTCCTGGGATGGTGGGGCAGGGGCAGGGCCTGGGCAGCGGGGGACAGATGGCGCCTGACCCTCCCCACAGGTGCGCACACGGTCTGTGGGTGAGTGTGTTGAGTACTACTACCTGTGGAAGAAGTCGGAGCGCTACGACTACTTCGCCCAGCAGACGCGGCTGGGCCGGAGGAAGTACGTCCCGTCCGGAACCACGTGCGTGCAGCGCTCCCCAGCAGTAACGATGGGCGGCCACCCCGCGGGGGTGGGGTGGGCACGCGGGCGCCTGGGCAGCACCTCCTGCGTGGGGGCGTCCATCCTCTCTGCTGCCCCTCATGGTGCCCTCCCCCCACAGGGACGCAGACCAGGACCTGGATGGCAGCGACCCCGACGGCCCTGGCCGTCCGCGCCCGGAGCAGGACGCCCTGACTGGGATGCGCACAGGTGAGGCGTGGGGAGTGTCTCCTGCCCTGGGGGCGGCCGTGGGTCTGGAGCCTGTGAGTGAGGCCAGGTGGAGCCTCTCCTCGCTGGTGCCCTGTGCTGGGCCAGCCGTCACCAGGCGTGGGCGTCTGGGTGGTGGAGGGCCAGCCAGGTGATGTGGATGCCACTCTGCACACCTCGCTGGGAGAAGGGAGGGCGGGCAGGGATTGTGCTTACCCTCTGGGCTTGCTGGAGGGGTGCCCTGCATGCTGAGGTTGGGGTACATATCAGGCCTTAGTCTCCTGGGAGGGCCTGCCTGCCCCAGGGTGGGGACTTAGCCCCAGCCATCAGGACACTCAGGAAGGGCAGGGTGTCCGGAGCCGTCGCCAGCGTCTTGCACCTGAGGCCGTGACGGAGCACACGAGGGCCTCGGGTGGGATTTTCCCACTGTGTCTGATGCCATCACGGGAGGGTCCTTTGCTGCTGGCTCTGCGTTTAGATGGTTGAGGCTGGGAGGGTCGCCCCGTTTCCAGAATCTGGTTGTCTCCATGGTTTGTTTGCTCAAGGGCGTCCCCCTCTGCTGCTTCCTGGAACTGTGGTGCGGCTGCGTGTGGGACGGTGCGGCCCCTGTGCGTGGGATGGTGTGGCCCTGTGCGCTGCGCACGGGACGGTGCGGCTGCGCGTGGGACGGTGCGGCTGCGTGTGGGACGGTGCGGCTGTGCGTGGGAACGGAACTTCCCCAGACGCCGTGTCGACCCTCGCAGTGCCCCAGGCCTTGCTCACGCCCTTGTCTCTCGTACTCCGCTCTGGTGTTAGGGATGTGGGCTGTGACCCACTCAGTTGATTTTATGACTTTCTAAAGCTGAGGTCTTTAACCTGGGGGCTCACAGATTTCCGAGTAACTGGTTTCTTCTGTATTTGTGTGGAGGGTGTTTTGGGGAGGGATCCACAGGCTTTGCTGGACCCAGCAGGGTTGGCAGGAGCTGGCACAGGAGGGGCATGGCTGCAGCCTGGTGCCTGTGGGCGGCCCCACCCTCTGTTGCATTCTCTTCACAGACCCACTGAGTGTGGACAGCACGGCCGGTGGTCTCGGTGAGCCTGCGGTGGCCTCTGATGGCCTCCCGTCCTCGGAGCCAGGGCCCTGTTCCTTCCAGCAGCTGGACGAGCCCCCCGCTGGACCCCCGTCCCGTCAGCCTCCAGCCCTGGCCGACCCAGCCTCGTACCCGCCAGCTGTCATTGCTCCGGAGGCAGACGCCAGCCCAAGGCTGGCTGTGGACTTCGCCCTGCCCGAGGAGCTGCCTCTCATCTCCAGCCGTGTGGACCTGAGCGGGGACCCGGAGGGGACTGTGGCCCCTGCGCAGGTGGCTTTGTCGGTCACCGAGTTTGGACTCATTGGCATTGGGGATGTGAACCCCTTCCTGGCCGCCCACCCCACGTGCCCGGCCCCCGGGCTACACTCGGAGCCCCTGTCACAGTGAGTGCCACCCCATGCCCGGAGCTTCCCCGACACTCCAGTGAGGTCCCCCCAGCCCTGAGGCTGCGCTGAGGAGAGTGGGAGGCGTTTGCCCCAAGGACAGTGCGGCTCCACGAGCGGCTCTTGGGGCTGCTTTAGGGTTATTCTTGACTTGTATGTATTTTCTGACTGGAGAATACATTCTTGTGGTCCACATGCTCCACAGATGGGGGCAGGTGCCAGGCTCTCCCACCCCTGCTCCAGCCACCAGCTCCCCCAGAGCACCCGGGCCCTGCTGCCGTAGGTTGTCGGGGAGGCAAGGCTGGGAGTCTCGAGTCCAGTGCTCAGCACTGGGCCGTGCAGGCACCTGGGGCCACCCTGACACTCTGCGTCTCTCTCGGTCTCTTCCCTGCAGCTGTAATGTGATGACCTGCTGACTCCTGGCCGCGGGCGGCGTATGCGGCCCAGA
>NW_020261514.1:0-3415 GCF_003255815.1 Theropithecus gelada
CTCTAACATCGCAATTAAAAGAACTAGAGAAGCAAGAGCAAACACATGCAAAAGCTAGCAGAAGGCAAGAAATAACTAAGATCAGAGCAGAACCGAAGGAGATAGAGACACAAAAAACCCTCCAAAAAATCAATGAATCCAGGAGTTGGTTTTTTGAAAAGATCAACAAAATTGACAGACCACTAGCAAGACTAATAAAGAAGAAAAGAGAGATGAATCAAATAGACTCAATAAAAAATGATAAAGGGGATATCACCACCGACCCCACAGAAATACAAACTACCATCAGAGAATACTGTAAACACCTCTACGCAAATAAACTAGAAAATCTAGAAGAAATGGATAATTTCCTGGACACTTACATTCTTCCAAGACTAAACCAGGAAGAAGTTGAATCCCTAAATAGACCAACAGCAGGCTCTGAAATTGAGGCAATAATTAATAGCCTACCAACCAAAAAAAGTCCAGGACCAGATGGATTCACAGCTGAATTCTACCAGAGGTACAAGGAGGAGCTGGTACCATTCTTTCTGAAACTATTCCAATGAATAGAAAAAGAGGGAATCCTCCCTAACTCATCTTATGAGACCAACATCATCCTGATACCAAAGCCTGGCAGAGACACAACAAAAAAAGAGAATTTTAGACCAATATCCCTGATGAACATCGATGCAAAAATCCTCAATAAAATACTGGCAAACCGGATTCAGCAACACATCAAAAAACTTATCCACCATGATCAAGTGGGCTTCATCCCTGGGATGCAAGTCTGGTTCAACATTCGCAAATCAATCAACATAATCCAGCATATAAACAGAACCAAAGACAAGAACCACATCATTATCTCAATGGAAGCAGAAAAGGCTTTTGACAAAATTCAACAGCCCTTCATGCTAAAAACGTTCAACAAATTCGGTATTGATGGAACGTACCTCAAAATAATAAGAGCTATTTATGACAAACCCACAGCTAATATCACACTGAATGGGCAAAAACTGGAAAAATTCCCTTTGAAAACTGGCACAAGACAGAGATGCCCTCTCTCACCACTCCTATTCAACATAGTGTTGGAAGTTCTGGTTAGGGCAATCAGGCAAGAGAAAGAAATCAAGGGTATTCAGTTAGGAAAAGAAGAAGTCAAATTGTCCCTCTTTGCAGATGACATGATTGTATTTTTAGAAAACCCCATTGTCTCAGCCCAAAATCTCCTTAAGCTGATAAGCAACTTCAGCAAAGTCTCAGGATACAAAATTAATGTGCAAAAATCACAAGCATTCTTATACACCAGTAACAGACAAACAGAGAGCCAAATCAGGAATGAACTTCCATTCACAATTGCTTCAAAGAGAATAAAATACCTAGGAATCCAACTTACAAGGGATGTAAAGGACCTCTTCAAGGAGAACTACAAACCACTGCTCAGTGAAATAAAAGAGGACACGAACAAATGGAAGAACATAATATGCTCATGGATAGGAAGAATCAATATCGTGAAAATGGCCATACTACCCAAGGTAATTTATAGATTCAATGCCATCCCCATCAAGCTACCAATGAGTTTCTTCACAGAATTGGAAAAAACAGCTTTAAAGTTCATATGGAACCAAAAAAGAGCCCGCATCTCCAAGACAATCCTAAGTCAAAAGAACAAAGCTGGAGGCATCAGGCTATCTGACTTCAAACTATACTACAAGGCTACAGTAACCAAACCAGCATGGTACTGGTACCAAAACAGAGATATAGACCAATGGAACAGAACAGAGTCCTCAGAAATAATACCACACATCTACAGCCATCTGATCTTTGACAAACCTGAGAGAAACAAGAAATGGAGAAAGGATTCCCTATTTAATAAATGGTGCTGGGAAAATTGGCTAGCCATAAGTAGAAAGCTGAAACTGGATCCTTCCTTATACAAAAATTAATTCAAGATGGATTAGAGACTTAATGTTAGACCTAATACCATAAAAACCCTAGAGGAAAACCTAGGTAGTACCATTCAGGATATACGCATGGGCAAGGACTTCATGTCTAAAACACCAAAAGCAATGGCAGCAAAAGCCAAAATTGACAAATGGGATCTCATTAAACTAAAAAGCTTCTGCACAGCAAAAGAAACTACCATCAGAGTGAACAGGCAACCTACAGAATGGGAGAAAATATTTGCAATCTACTCATCTGACAAAGGGCTAATATCCAGAACCTACAGAGAACTCAAACAAATTTACAAGAAAAAAACAAACAACCCCATCAAAAAGTGGGCAAAGGATATAAACAGACAGTTCTCAAAAGAAGACATTCATGCAGCCAACAAACACATGAAAAAATGCTCATCATCACTGGCCATCAGAGAAATGCAAATCAAAACCACAATGAGATACCATCTCACACCAGTTAGAATGGCAATCATTAAAAAGTCAGGAAACAACAGGTGCTGGAGAGGATGTGGAGAAATAGGAACACTTTTACACTGTTGGTGGGATTGTAAACTAGTTCTACCATTATGGAAAACAGTATGGCGATAGCTCAAGGATCTAGAGCTAGATGTACCATATGACCCAGCCATCCCATTACTGGGTATATACCCAAAGGATTATAAATCATGCTGCTATAAAGACACATGCACACGTATGTTTATTGCGGCACTATTCACAATAGCAAAGATTTGGAATCAACCCAAATGTCCATCAGTGACAGACTGGATTAAGAAAATGTGGCACATATACAGCATGGAATACTATGCAGCTATAAAAAAGGATGAGTTTGTGTCCTTTGTAGGGACATGGATGCAGCTGGAAACCATCATTCTTAGCAAACTATCACAAGAACAGAAAACCAAACACCACATGTTCTCACTCATAGGTGGGAACTGAACAATGAGATCACTTGGACTCGGGAAGGGGAACATCACACACCGGGGCCTATCATGGGGAGGGGGGAGGGGGGAGGGATTGCATTGGGAGTTATACCTGATGTAAATGATGAGTTGATGGGTGCAGCACACCAACAAGGCAGAAGTATACATATGTAACAAACCTACACGTTATGCACATGTACCCTAGCACTTAAAGTATAATAATAATAAATAAATTAAAAAGAAAGAAAGAAAGAAGCATATTGAGAAAACACTTTTTGATGTGTTAATTCATCTTGCAGATTTACACGATTCTTTTCACAGATCAGTTTGGTAGCACTGTTTTTGGGGAATCTGTGAAGGGATGTTTTTGATCGCATTGAAGCCTAGGGTGACAAGGGAAATATCCTCAGATAAAAATCAAAAGGAAGCTTTCTGAGAAACTTCTTTGTGGTGTGTGAATTCAACTCACAGATTTACACCTTTCTTTTCATGGAGAAGTTTCCTAACACTGTTTTCATGGAATCTGCAAAGGGCTGTTCATGAGTGCATTGAGGCAAA
>NW_020261515.1:0-3415 GCF_003255815.1 Theropithecus gelada
TCTCCATCAACAGATTAGAAGATACACTGAAGAATCGTGGACAATTTTGTCAGTTTAAGCCAGTGGTTTTCAAACTTTTGGGTCTCAGGAACCCTTTGCACTTTATTAAAGATCACAAAAAAGCTTTCTCATCAGGCCGGGAGTGATGGCTGCTCATGCCTGTAATCCCAGCACTTTGGGAGGCAGAGGCAGGTGGATCACTTGAGGTCAGGAGTTCGAGACCGGCCTGGCCAACATGGTGAAACCCCGTCTCTACTAAAATACAAAAATTAGCGTGGCATGGTGCCAAACACCTGTAGTACCAGCTACTAGGGAGGCTGAGGCAGGAGAATCGCTTGAACTCAGGAGGCAGAGGTTGAAGTGAGCTGAGGTCACACCACTGCACTCCAGCCTGGGTGGCAGAGCAAGACTCCATCTCAAAAAAAAAAAAAAAAGTAACAGTTTAGTTTATTTTACAAGGATAAAGTCATTACATCTTAACACAGTCTTAAAGAAGAAACCATTTTCCAAAATAAGCAGCAGCGTGGCAACAGTTTGTGCTGAGGAAGGAAGGTGGACAGCGAGGTACCCAGCAAGTACTCAAGGCTCACGTTATGGAGGAGGAAGCCAGGCAGATAGTGAGGTACCCAGCAGGGTTCACGTTATCGAGGAGGAAAGGAGGGTGGAGACAAGCGGGCTGGAACAGTCTGTCATAACCTTTAGCATTTACAAGGCTTGCTGAAGATTATCCGATTTGATCTTAACAGCTCACAAGATAGGCAGAGGCATGACTGTTTTCACTTCATAAAGAGAGATCCCGAGAACTGGTGATGACCACGTGCTCTTCCCATAGGCTCCCAGAAATCATCCTCGGATCATCTCTCAGTTGTATACATGTGATAATATCTCAGTCACATCCCCTCTCTGCAGGAGAATTTTACTGCCGCCCTGCTGTTCCTTCGCACCCCTGCCCTCTCCTGCATTTCAGCCATGCCCACCATCCATGGGGAGTCTGCACCACCCCACCCCCGCTGCTGCTGATGGCTTGGGTCACCCTTATCTTTCATTTCCACCGGCAGGGACCTGTTCTTCCTTCAAATGCAGCTCAAACTCACTCATTGTGTGAAGCCTTTTCCAGCCATCACAACCGTTATGTGTAAAATCAGTATGTGGAATGCTTCATTTAGGAGGTGCTTATGTTGCCTCATTGGCTGTGAGCAGGGCCAAATTCTGAGCAAACCCGGTGGTCCCCTCTCCCCATCTCTGCTCCAGTGCACTTAAAACAAGGATTCCTGGAAGCACCTTCTTAGTTCAATTCACGCATGAGTCTGCCCCACACCCTTCAGAAAACCCTGGTGGTCGGTGGTCAGGGCTCGGGGCCCCCAAGTGGGTAAGGAGAGCTTAGTGCCCTCTCTGGACTTGCCGCTCAGAGACCCGCGGCTGGAAGGGAAGAAACTTGCATCCTCTGAAACATCCAGGCCCCGAGACCCACTCAGGAGCAGAAAACGGGGAAGGAGCCTTGAACAGACCCACGGGAGGGTAGACAGCAGGAGTCACAGAGGCTACCAAGGAGGGAGGGAGGGAGGGAGGGAGGGAAGGAGGGAGGGAGGGAGGCAGTGAGGCCAGAGGTGATGTGGCCGGGAGGGAGCTGATGTGACCAGAGGTGACGTGGTGGGGGGATGACACGGCGTGGTGGGGGGATGACACGGTGTGGTGGGGGGAGGAGATGTGGCCAGGGGCAACGTGGCCAGGGAAGGAGACACGGCTGGAAGGAAGTGACAAGAGGGGTCTCCAGGCCTCAGACTGTGCCTGAATTATGGATGACATTTTAATTAAGATGTTATATCTAACTTTAATGAAAAGTAGCAATTTAGAACCATTGTGTACATTTAAAGCACGGTACAAATAGAGCCCGTTTCCCAAACCAAAGAACAGTGCATTGAAGGAAAAAGTAACAGCTCACCAAAAAACAAACAAACAAACAACAAAAAAAACTGAGTAAAGAAAAAATTCATTTAAGATCAGAAATAAAGAGATCCTACAGCTCTTCTAGTCCAATCCCCTCCCTAATGTGAATGGGGGGAAAAAGGAAGTAGATTCTAGTCAGTCAGAATTAAAGGCAAAACCGATCCACTTTACTTTCTACTTGACAGAAAACAAGAAGCTCATCAAGGAATCCCTACAAACAGTAGCTTTAGTAGTTCCCAAAATGCAAAATTTACTTACAAATTAAATCAACTAAGTGTGTATAGAGTAATTTTTTTCATTATTGCCTTCCTCATCCGCAGGGGCTTTTTTAGACCTTGTTTCCCCCTAATTGCCTCCAACACCCAGGAAATTTAAACCCCACAAGTAAACGGTGTCTCGATTCATGTACAGTGTCCTTTGGAGCAGACAGTCCGTTGCTCTAAGACGTTCTTGTCACCGAAGCACCGAGTACAGCCTGAGAATGCACAACACGCACTCACACAAACTCAGACAGAGGACAGGTGACATATGGCACATGAGGAGGAAGACAAGATAAATGAGCTTCACCGACACCCCAGATCTGACAAAAAGTGACACGCAGCCGGCTCGGGAGCAGGTGATTCCTAGAAAACAGCCAAGGGTAGAATTTGGAGAAGCAGCACCGCAGGCCAGGAGGGTCTGGGGGCTTTAGAAGGGAGGGGCGCCCCGACCAGGTGCTGGGGGATACAGAAGGGAGGGGTGCCCCGACCAGGTGCTGGGGCTTCAGAGGGGATTGGTACCCCGATCACTTCCTGACCATGTGCTGGTACTTCAGAGGAGAACGCGCCCCGACCGGGTCCTGGGGGCGGCAGGACAAGCCCAGGGTTCCGTCGTCACTTTTCACTCCCTACTCCCGAATCTCGCCCTGAAGTTGCAGACAGTCCAGGTATTCATTTACCCATAAAATTAAGTATCTGTGAGTAACACAGTCACTAATCCACACAGATCTGAGTCCACAGATACCTCCCGGAGATGCCACCATCCCTTCTGGTAGAAGAGCAGCCCAGGGGCCCACGCTGTTGGGAAGGGAGACTGTCTCCAGCCTGACGCTGCAGAGTCCTCAACACAAAGTCTACCTTCTGGAACCATGCCGTCTCCTACAGAAGCAACTAGGGGCATGTAGGGTTTTTTAAAATCTTTTTTTTTCTTAAGACAGAGTCTCCCTCTGTCACCCAGGCTGGAGTGCAGCGGCTCGATCTCGGCTTGCTGCAACCTCTGCCTCTCGAGTTCAAGTGATTCTTCTGCCTCGGCCTCCCGAGTACCTGGGATTACAGGTGCCTGTCCCCACGCCCGACTAATGTTTTATATTTTTAAGTACAGATGGGATTTCACCTTGTTGGCCAGGCTGGTCTTGAACACCTGACTTCACATGATCCACCTGCCTCGACCTCCCAAACTGCTGGGAACACACGCATGAGCCACGGTGCCC
>NW_020261516.1:0-3415 GCF_003255815.1 Theropithecus gelada
GCAATATTGGGCATAATGTTATCCTCTCTTCCCCTGGATATTAGGAAGGATATCCCTGGTGGTGGGAGGTGGAGTACATTAAGAACAACATCACTTAGTGGGTGTACATCGCCTGCGATATTGGGTGTAGTATCATACTCTCTTCCCTAGGATATCAAGAACAATATCACAGGAGGGGTGTACAGCCAGAGCCCCTGCGTTATTGGGAGTAACAGCATCTTCTCCCACTCTCGATATAAGGAACAATATCCTTGGGTGGGTGTACATCCCCTGCGATATTGGGCATATTGTCATCGTCTCCCAACGTGAATATTGGGCGTAGTGTCCCAGGGGGGTGTATGCCTTCTTCGATATTGGGAGTAATATCATCCTCTCCCCTCAGGATTGTAGGCCAAATATCGAAGCGGTTTTATAACTCGTGCGATAGGGGCAGTAATATCATCCTCTCCCTACCTGGATGTTAGGAAGTATATCACAGGCGGCTGTACACTTCTTGCCATATTGGGAGACTTATCATCCTCTCCCATCATGGATATTAAGAAAAATATTACAAAGCAGGTGTACACCCCCTGAGATATTGAGAGTAATATTATGCTCTCCCCTTCGGGATATTAAGAACAATATCGCAGGAGGTGTGTACAACCCCTGCGATATTGGGAGTCATATCATCCTCTCCCCCTGAATATAAGAAACAATATCACAGGAGGATGTACCCCCCCTGTGATATTGGGAGTCATATCATATTATTTGGAACAATAGCACAGTGGGTGTGTACAACTCCTGCGATATTGCCACTAGTATCATCGTCTCCCTCCTAGGATATAAGGAACAATATCACAAGGGGGTGTACACCCCTGCGATATTGGGGGTAATATCTTTGTTTCCTCAGCTGGCTAATAGGAACAATGTCACAGAAGGGGTGTACACCCCCTGCTTTATTGGGAGTGATATCATCCTATCCGTCCCTGGATATTAGGAACAATATCACCAGGGAGTGTACACCTCCTGCAAAATTGACACTGATATCCTCTCACCATCTGGATATTAGGAACCATATCACAGGGGTGGTGTACATCCCCTGCAAAATCGGAAGAAACGTCAACCTCTCCACCTTTGGATGTTAGGGAAAATATCATGCTGGAGGTCCACGCCTACGGTGATATTGAGAGTAATATCATCCTCTCCCATCCAGGATAGAAGGAACAAGATGATCGACGGCATGCACACACTGCGGTAGTTTCAATAATGTCATCCTTTAGCCCACGGCTACCAGGAATACCATCATAGATGGGTGTACACTTCCTGCGAAACTGGGAGAAATATCATCCTCTCCGGAAAGATATCATGAACAAGTCTATTAATTATTAATATTAATAAATATAAAATTAATATTAATCATAGATATCAAAAATCATAATTCAGATATCAAAAATTCAAACTGGTTGAAAACGTTAAAGATTAGTATTAATAATTATTAATATTAACAAATTAATAATAAAATAATGATATCAACAATTAATGTTACTTAAATCAATGAGAAGTGAAGTTGGCAACAAAATAATAATTAATATTGAAAAATAATAATGTTAATAAATGACATTAATATTAAAAATTAATTCTTGGAGTAGATTATAAACTATTTTAAACAATTATCCATTATAAATAAAAAACTATTAATTGAAAGTATTACTGATAATTATTAAAATCGATCTTTAATGTTTCATAATTAATTATCTGATCTCTCCTGAGCAAAACACTGAGGGTGTACACCCATCTATGAAACAGTTCATTATTTCCAGACAGGAAGACGATACTACTCACAATATAGTAAACAGGCTGTGAGTCCATCATGACTCCCAATAGCCAAGGGGGGGAGAGGGGGTGGCTATTGGTCCCCACCTCGCGGGGGGTGGCTCACCCCCCTGCGAGGTGGCTCCCAATAGCCAAGGGGGGGAGAGGGGGTGGCTATTATTATTATTATTGGTCCCCTGCCAATAACACTGTTTGTGTACACTGCCTACAGTACAATGAATAATATTATCTTCTCTCCCTTTAGCTCTTTAGAACATTATCACATGATGGCCGTCACATGTAGCTATATTGATATACTGGAATTATTATCATCCTCTTCGCCTCTGGATACTGGTTACCATATCACAGAAGAGCTGTACTCTGCCTTCGATATTGGGAGTGATATCATTTACTTCTTTCGTGAATATTAGGAGGAATATCACCAGGTGGCTGTCCATTCATTGCTATGTTGGGATTCATGTCATACTCTGTACCCCTAGATATCAGGATCAGTGTCACAGCATGAGTGTTCACGTATTACGATATTAGAACTGATATCTTGCTCTCCGTCCCTGGATATTGGGAACGACATCACAGATAGGTGTACACCCCTTGCGGTATTAGGAGTAGTAATATGATTAATTATTAAACATCAATGATCGATTTTAATAATTATCAATGACACTATCAATTAATAGGATACTATTATTAATTATGAATAATTATTTTACATATAGGATTATGTACGCTTCAAATTAATTATTAATATTAATGTCATTAACAATATTATTAGTTCTTAATATTATTCTTTATTTTTTTCCAATATCTCTTAGTATTGACTGAAGCAACATTAATTGCTGATATTATTATTTTATTATTAATAGTGATATTACTATTAATTATTAATACTAATCGTTAACATTTTTAACCAGTATTAATTTTTACTATCTTTTTTATGATTATTAATATCGATTATTATTATTAATTTTTATATTTATTAATATTAGTACTTAATATACTTGTTCCTGATATCCGGCGGGGAGAGGATGATATTACTCCTAATATGAAAGAAAGTGTACACCCCTCTATGATGTTATTCCTAATAGCCAGGGTGTAGAGGATAACATTATTGAAAGAACAGAACCGGCCTCAGCAACAAGAAGGAAGGAGATGCAGGGTCAAGCAGCCGTTTGGATCCGTCACACTCAACATTCACACCAAGAGGAGCACAGGCAGGACCAGCCCGGGGGAGCCGACATGGAGGCTCTCGTGTGGGGGCCCTCTGGGTGGGCAAGATTCTCTACCTAAAACTCACATGGAAGATCTACACAGCAGTAGTTACAGAAAACACACACTAAGAAAAAGGCCAAAATAAAAATAGGACACCAAGTTTGGACAACTGGGTCTCACAAGCCAGGCGAGTTGGATAACCCCTTTCATATTGATAGTAGTATCATCCTCTACCAACGTGAATATTAGGAACCATATCACGGGGGGCGTGTTGACTTCCTCTATGTTGGTAGCGAAATCATCCTCTCCTCCCTGGGTATAGAAAACACTGTGACAGCCGGAGTAGACACCGTGACTTGAGGTGTAATATCTCTGCCTGGATATTAGGATCCAC
>NW_020261517.1:0-3414 GCF_003255815.1 Theropithecus gelada
CCCAAACATTCTTTGTTCATCTGAATTCAAATTTAACTGGGCACCCTGGACTTTTAGATGCTCATTAGGGCCTCCTTGCCTGGACCCCAGGTGGCACGCTACCAAGGCCCCAGTCTCAGAGATTGCAGGACTCCAGAGGGAGGTGGGGGAAGGAACTGGGCTGGTGGTCATGCCCAAGACAGAGGCGGTGGCTGCAGGGGTGGACACGCCACCAACAGACTTTGGGTGCTGAAGCTTCCTGGGGCTCAGCTGGGCCCTCAGAGACCTGGGACAGGGCAGAAGGCCAGCACCCCCCAGCTGCAGAGCTGGCTGTTTGTCCTCATGTTTTTCCAAGGCTCTGCAACTGAGAGCTCCAAATCAGCAAAGATGCAGCGGGGTGGTGTATTAGTCCGTTCTCATGCTGCTAATAAAGACACACCTGAGACTGGTTAATTTATAAAGGAAAGAAGTTTAATTGACTCACAGTTCAGCATGGCTGAGGGAGCCTCAGGCAACTTACAATCCTGGTGGATGACACCTCTTTACAAAGTGGTAGGAGAGAGAATGTGTGCCAAGCAAAGGGTTATGCCCTTGATAAAACCATCAGATCTTGTGAGAATTGACTCACTATCTTGAAGACAGCATGGAGGAACCACCCTCCTAATCTAATTACCTCCCACGTGGTCCCTCCCACGAAACATGGAGATTATGGGGAACTACAATTCAAGATGAGATGTGGTGGGAACACAGCCAAAACATGCCATTCTGCAACTGGTCCCTCCCAAATCTCATATCCTCACATTTCAAAATACAATCATACCTTCCCAACAGGTCCCCCAAAGCCTTAACTCATTCCAGAATTAACTCAAAAGTCCAAGTCCAAAGTCTCACCTGAGACCAGCCAAGTCCCTTCCACTTATGAGCCTGTAAAATCAAAAGCATGTTAGTTATTTCCTAAATCCAATGGGGGTACAGGTATTGGTTAAATACACCCACTTCAAATGGGAAAAATTGGCCCAAACAAACGAGCCACAGGTCCCATGCAAGTCCAAAACGCAATAGGGCAATCATTAAATCTTAAAGTTCCAATATGATCTCCTCTGACTCCATGTCTCACATCCAGGTTATGCTGATGCAAGAAGTGGGCTCCCATGGCCTTAGGCAGCTCCATCCCTGTGGCGTTGCAGGGTATAGCCCCACTCCTGGCTGTTTTCACAGGCTGGTGTTGAGTGCCTGTGGCTTTTTCAGGTGCATGATGCAAGATGTCATTGAATCGGCCATTCTGGGGTCTGGAGGATGGCGGCCCTCTTCTCACAGCTCCACTAGGCAGTGTCCCAGTGGGGACTCTGTGTGGGGGCTCCAACCCCACATTTCCCTTCCACACTGCCCTAGCAGAGGTTCTCCATGAGGGCTCCACCCCTGCAGCAGACTCCTGCCTGAACATGCAGGCATTTTCATACATCCTCAGAAACCTAGATGGAGTTTCCCAAATCTGAATTGTCGTCTTCTGTGTGCCTGCAGCACTAACAGCACGTGGAAGCTGCCAAGGCTTGGGGTTTGCACCCCCTGAAGCAATGGCTTGAGCTGTACCTTGGCCCCTTTTAGCCATGGCTAGAGCAGCTGGAACTCAGGGCACCAAGTCCCAAGGCTGCACACAGCAGGTTGGGCGGCAGCCCTGGACACAGCCCAGGAAACCATTTTTCCTTCGTAGGTCTCTGGGCCTGCAAAGGGAGGGGCTGCTGTGAAGATCTCTGACATAACCTAGAGATATTTCCCCCAATATCTTGGTGATTGACATTTGGCTTCTGGTTCCTTATGCAAAGTTCTGCAGCAGGCTTCAATTTCTCTCTCAGAAAATGGGTTTTCTTTCTCTATCAGATTATCAGGCTGCATATTTTCCAACTTTTCTGCTCTGCTTCTTCTTAAATGCTTTGCCACTCAGAAATTTCTTTTGCTAAATACCTTAAATCATCTCTCTCAAGTTCAAACTTCCACAGATCTTTAGGGCAGGGGAAAAATCTGCCAGTCTCCTTGGATAGCAAGAATGACCTTTAATCCATTTCCCAACAAGTTCCTCATCTCCATCTGAGACCGCCTCAGCCTGGACTTCATCATCCATATCACTATCAGCATGTTGGTCAAAGGCATCCAACCTTAGGGGTGGTTGAGAGGCCAGCAGAGCCTGATGGAGTGAGAGCTGGGGGCCCAGGAGGTGCCACACCTATGCCATAACAGAGTTCTCAGGGACCTTAGGTTTCCAGAACAAGAAGGCTCAGTTTCAAATCCCAACTGCCTCACTTCCTGACCATATAACCTTGGGCAAGTTGTTTAACCTTTCTGTGCCTACCTCCACAGTGGGGCTGCCATTTGATGAGGTGACATACGTGGAGTACAGGGAACTTGCCCAGTTCAGAGGCAGGACAACAGTTCAAAGCCATTGTTTTCCCCTCACAGTTCCGCCTTACATGAGGACTTGAGGCTTTGAGGAAGGAGCCTGTGGGTGAATGTGTCCTGGGGGGCTCTGAGCTGTGTGACATGGTCACACCATGATGTGGGGACTTGACTGGGAGTGACTGGGCTGGGGGTGCCAGTGGTTGCGGGCCTGGTTGGCAGTCACGTGCAGAGGCTGGACAGGACCCCAAGCATGTGGACTCTGGGTCCTCATCCTCCGACACTGAGCATGGCTCCCTATGAGGGTGGACATGGGGCTGGGAGCACAACCTCCCTGATGGACACAAACTCTTGGCAGAGCCAAGGCAAGGCAGGCAGGGGTTCTGAGACCCCCAGCAACTTTCATTGCCCTCATCAGCAATGAGCAGAGGGGAGAGGGTGCCACCCACCTGGGAAGTCCCCGCTGCAGCTGTTGGTCTATGTCTGACCGTAAAGTGGGGTTTGCCGCTGTTTGTTTCCCTCCCACTTTTGATATTTGGAGGCCCACTTTTATATTTTAATGTGTATTTCATGGAAACGTTCATGGTACACATAGAGCACATAAAACAACATTGTAGAGGAATTTTGCCCCAACGCTGTGAAAATAAATGATGTTAGTGTTATGATTTTACAGAGTTTGCAGTTGTTGACAAGGTGGTAAATAATTGAACAGTCACTATATGAAAGCTCCTAGGTGGGTGAGTAACAGGAATCAGCGTTAAGAGAAATTCTACCTTTCCACAATTCTGGGGCAATAAAGCAAAGTAAATTGCACAGGTACACAGGCGCCAGGTGACCCAGGTAATAGCAAAGTTTGCCCCAGGCAACAGGCATGACCTGGCCTACCTTAAGTCCAGATGGAAAAAATAGGAGTTAGATTAAGAAATTATTATTGATGACCTAACAGAGTGAGAATTACTATATGTAGAGCCTTTTGTATTCTCTCATTTACTTTTATAGTATTGAAAAGATACATAAAGTGGTGTCGAAAGCCCTTTTTAGGGA
>NW_020261518.1:0-3414 GCF_003255815.1 Theropithecus gelada
AGTAGATTGCAAAAATGTTCTCCCATTCTGTAGGTTGCCTGTTCACTGTGATGGTAGTTTCCTTTTTGAGGCGGAGTCTTGCTCTGTCCCCCAGGCTGGAGTGCAGTGGCGGGATCTCAGCTCACTGCAAGCTCCACCTCCCAGGTTCACGCCATTCTCCTGCCTCAGCCTCCCGACTAGCTGGGACTACAGGCCCGCCACAGCACCTGGCTAATTTTTTGTATTTTTAGTAGAGACGGGGTTTCACCGTGGTCTTGATATCCTGACCTTGTGATCTGCCCACCTTGGCCTCCCAAAGTGCTGGGATTACAGGCGTGAGCCACCGCACCTGGGTCTGATGGTAGTTTCTTTTGCTGTGCAGAAGCTCTTTAGTTTAATTAGATCCCATTTGTCAATTTTGGCTTTTGTTGCTGTTGCTTTTGGTGTTTCAGACATGAAGTCCTTGCCCATACCTATGTCCTGAATGGTATTACCTAGGTTTTATTCTAGGGTTTTTATGGTATTAGGTCTAACATTTAAGTCTCTAATCCATCTTGAATTAATTTTCGTATAAGGAGTAAGGAAAGGATGCAGTCTGAGCTTTCTACTTATGGCTAGCCAATTTTCCCAGCACCATTTATTAAATAGGGAATCCTTTCCCCATTTCTTGTTTTTCTCAGGTTTGTCAAAGATCAGATCCTGCCTTTTTTCACTGACTATAATGCCTGGTACGTTGTGAGTACTCAGTGAATATTACATAGATGAATGCATATGTTAAAAAATTATTATTTTTTTTTTACATTATATCAGTTATCTACAGCCACAAAGGACTGTGTAGCAAACAACCACAAAACCTCTGTGACATGCAACAGTAAACCTTACAAGTCCGTAGAGTTAGTTACTCTGAAGTGGGTTCAGTTGCTCTCCTCTGGGCTTTCTCTGGTGTTAGCCTTGGGCCATCTAGGCAGGTCTGCTGATCTTGCCTGGGCTGCTTCCTGCGTCTGGGAATTGCCTGGTAGTCGGGTGGTTTAGAATGGCCTCAGCTCAGACGACTGGGAAGACTTGGCTCCACTCCACTCTGCATGTCTCAGCTCCAGCAGGCTAGCCTTGAATTATTCTAATGGAGTGGCCAAAATGTTAATGTGAGAAAAAGTACAATTGGAAGAATACTTTTCAGGACTTCTTGTGTTATGCTAACTGACATCTCGTCCAAGGTGAGGCCCATGTCTGAATGCAGAATCAAGGGGCAGGGAAATAGATTTGCCTCTTTGTTGAGAGTAACTGCAAAGTCTTATGGCAAAGAAATGAATACAGGAAAGGATTAAAAAAATTGGGGTCATGAATACAATCAAGTTACTATACACATAATCTTCAGATTGATTATTTAAGTCTGATTTGTGTCCATTATTATTTCCTTTTTTCAATATGTTTTTTAGACAGAGTCTTACTCTGTCACCCAGCCTGGAGTACAATGGTGTGATCTCTGCTCACTGCAACCTCTGCCTCCTGGGTTCAAGTGATATTCCCTGCCTCAGCCTCCTGAGTAGCTGGGATTACAGGCTCCCGCCACCATGCCTGGCTAATTTTTGTATTTTTAGTAGAGGCAGGGTTTCACCATGTTGGCCAGGCTGGTCTCGAACTCCTGACCTCAGGTGATCCGCCCACCTCGGCCTCCCAAAGTGATGGATTACAGGTGTGAACCACTGCGCCTAGGTGTTTTTCTTTTCTTTTCTTTTCTTTTCTTTTTTTTTTTTTTGAGACAGAATCCTGCTTTGCCACTCGGGGTGAAGTGCAGTGGCACAACCTCAGCTCACTGCAACCTCTGCCTACTGCCTTCTGGGTTTGAGTGATTCTCATGCCTCAGCCTCTTGAGTAGCTGGGATTATAGGCACATGCCACCACCTGTAGTTAGTTTTTAATAGAGATGGGGTTTTGCCATGTTGGCCAAGCTGGTCTTAAACTCTTGACCTCAAACTATCCACCCACCTCGGTCTCCCAAAGTGCTGGGATTACAGACGTGAGCCTGCACACTCTGACAGATTTGTGTCTATTATTATTTCCTAAACATTTCCCAATTAGTAGGGTTGCTTTAGTTTTTTCATTTTGGTGAAACATTTCTGCTATAAATAGGCCTAAGCACATCACTTTTTTTCTCTTATTCTTTTTCGTTTCAGTAAGTGGCTGAAACCAGCCGGAGATTGTTTTTCACATATAGCAAGTTTGGAGGTTATGTGGTGGCCATTGGCATTGATTTAGTGATTCACTGATTTCAAGGCCAGTATCTCTACAGTATTTTTGAGCTTTCTCTTATGTTCAAGAGATGAATGCTATAGCTACAACTACCATTTTTTTTCCATTCAAAGCAGGGAAAAGGAAGCATGAAAAGTAAACCTAGCAGATTTACCCTTTCATTTCTTAACCGGAACTATGACATCTAACCACACCTCACCAGAAGATAGCACTGGAGGAAAGGATTGGGCTGGGGGATAAGCCAGTGACCTCACATGTCTGCCATATCTAAGATATAGTCCCAAGAGTGAATTAATCAGGTCCAGGTACATATTGTTTTTCAAAAGGATTTTTTTCCAGTTCATAGTGCCATTAGCAGTAGCCCTTTATCACATTTTACCACACCTTCAACGACATTCTTTGAATACTAATGAGATTGAACATTTTCCGTATGCTCCTTAATAACTTTTCCTGAAATATTTCCATTTATGTTCTTCTTTTTCTTTTTAAATTATATTCTTTTTTTTTTCCTTTTTTTTTTTTAAATTTATTTATTATTATTATACTTTAAGTTGTAGAGTACATGTGCATAACATGCAGGTTTGTTACATATGTATACTTGTGCCATGTTGCTGTGCTGCACCCATCAACTCGTCATTTACATCAGGTATAACTCCCAATGCAATCCCTCCCCCCTCCCCCCTCCCCATGATAGGCCCCGGTGTGTGATGTTCCCCTTCCCGAGTCCAAGTGATCTCATTGTTCAGTTCCCACCTATGAGTGAGAACATGCGGTGTTTGGTTTTCTGTTCTTGTGATAGTTTGCTAAGAATGATGGTTTCCAGCTGCATCCATGTCCCTACAAAGGACACAAACTCATCCTTTTTTATGGCTGCATAGTATTCCATGGTGTATATGTGCCACATTTTCTTAATCCAATCTGTCACTGATGGACATTTGGGTTGATTCCAAGTCTTTGCTATTGTGAATAGTGCTGCAATAAACATACGTGTGCATGTGTCTTTATAGCAGCATGATTTATAATCCTTTGGGTATATACCCAGTAATGGGATGGCTGGGTCATATGGTACATCTAGTTCTAGATCCTTGAGGAATCGCCATACTGTTTTCCACAATGGTTGAACTAGTTTACAATCCCACCAACAGTGTAAAAGTGTTCCTATTTCTCCACATCCTCTCCAGCACC
>NW_020261519.1:0-3413 GCF_003255815.1 Theropithecus gelada
TTTGTGTTCTGTGAAATCCTCTCACAGAGTTACAGCTTTCCCCTCAATAATCCTTTTGTTAAGACATTTCTTGTGGAATTGGCAAAGTGATATTTCGAAGTCCTTAGAGGGCTATGATGAAAAAGGAAATATCCTCAGCTGAAATCTGGAAAGAAGCTCTCTGAGAAACTACTTAGTGTTCTGTTAATTCATCTCACAGAGTAACATCGGTATTTCGTGGTTCTCTTTGGTAGCCTTATTTCTGTGGAATCTGAGAACAGATATTTCGGAACCCTTTGAAGACTATAGGGTCAAAGGAAATGTCCTCTGAAACAAGGAGAAAGAATCTTTCTGAGAAACTCCTTTGTGTTCTGTGAAATCGTCTCACAGAGATACAGCTTTCCCCTCAAGAAGCCTTTCGCTAAGACAGTTCCTGTGTAATTGGAAAGTGATATTTGAAAGCCCGTAGAGGGATATGGTGAAAAAGGTAATATCCTCAGCTGAAATCTGGAAAGAAGATTTCTGAGAATCAGCTTAGTGTTGTGTTAATTCATCTCACAGAGTTACATCTGTATTTCGTGGATCTCTTTGCTAGCCTTTTTTCTGCGGAATCTGAGAACAGATATTTCGGATCCCTTTGAAGACTATGGGGCCAAAGGAAATATCCTCCGAAAAAAAAGAGAAAGAAGCTTTCTGAGAAACTTCTTTGTGTTCTGTGAAACCATCTAACAGAGTTACAGCTTTCGCCTCAAGAAGCCTTTCGCTATGTCAGTTCTTCTGGAATTGGCAAAGTGATGTTTCGAAGCCCATAGAGGGCTCTGGTGAAAAAGGAAATATCCTCAGCTGAAATCTGGAAAGAAGCTTTCTGAGAAACTGCTTAGTGTTCTGTTAATTCATCTCACAGAGTTACATCTATATTTCGTGGATCTCTTTGCTAGCCTTATTTCTGTGGAATGTGAGAACAGATATTTCGGATCCCTTTGAAGACTATAGGGCCAAAGGAAATATCCTCCGATAACAATCAGAAAGAATCTTTCTGAGAAACTTCTTAGAGTTCTGTGAAATCATCTCACAGAGTTACAGCTTTCCCCTCAGGAAGCCTTTCGCTAAGACAGTTCTTGTGGAATTGGCAAACTGATATTTGGAAGCGCATAGAGGGCTATGGTGAAAAAGGAAATATCCTCAGATGAATCTGGAAAGAAGCTTTCTGAGAAACTGCTCTGTGATGTGTTACTTCCACTTACAGAGTTACATCTGTATTTCCTGGATCTCTTTGCTAGCTTTATTTCTGTGGAATCTGAGAACAGATATTTCAGATCCCTTGTAAGACTATAGGGCCAAAGGAAATATCCTCCGAAAACAAAGAAAAAGAAGCTTTAGGAGAAACTTCTTTGTGTTCTGTGAAATCATCTCACAGACTTACAGCTTTCCCCTCAAGAAGCCTTTCGCTGAGCCAGATCTTGTGGAATTGGCAAAGTGGTATTGGAAGACCATAGAGGGCTATGGTGAAAAAGGAAATATCCTCAGCTGAAATCTTGAAAGAAGCTTTCTGAGAACCTGCTTAATGTTCTGTTTATTCATCTCACAGGGTTACATGTATATTTCATGGAATTCTTTGCTAGCCTTATTTCTGTGGAATCTCAGAAGAGATATTTCGGATCCCCTTGAAGACTATAGGTCCAAAGGAAATATCCTCTGATAACAAAGAGAAAGAAGCTTTCTGAGAAACTTCTTTTTGTTCTGTGAAATCATCTCAAAGAGTTACAGCTTTTCCCGCAAGAAGCCTTTCGCTAAGACAGTTATTCTGGAATTGGCAAAGTGATATTTGGAAGCCCGTAGAGGGCTAGGGTGAAAAAGCAAATATCCTCAGATGAAATCTGGAAAGAAGCTTTCTGAGAAACTGCTTAGTGTTCTGGTAATTCATCTCACAGAATTACATCTGTATTTCGTGGATCTCTTGGCAAGCTTTATTTCTGTGGAATCGGAGAACAGATAATTCAGATTCCTTTGAAGACTATAGGACCAAAGGAAATATCCTCAGAAAACAAAGAGAATGAAGCTTTCTGAGAAACTTCTTTGTGTTCTGTGAAATCATCTCACAGAGTTACAGCTTTCCCCTCAGGAAGCCTTTCACGAAGACAGTTCTTGTGTAATTGGCAAAGTGATATTTGGAAGCCCGTAGAGGGCTATGTTGAAAAAGGAAATATGCTCAGATGAAATCTGGAAAGAAGGTTTCTGAGAAACTGTTTAGTGTTCGGTTAATTCATTTCACACGGTTACATCTGTATTTCGTGGATCTCTCTGCTAGCCTTATTTCTGTGGAATCTGAGGACAGATATTTCGGATCCCTGTGAAGGCTATAAGGCCAAAGGAAATATCCTCCGAAAACAAAGAGAAAGAAGCTTTCTGAGAAACTTCTTTGTGTTCTGTGAAATCATCTCACAGAGTTACATCTTTTCCCTCAAGAAGCCTTTCGCTAAGACAGTTCTTGTGGAATAGCAAAGTGATATTGGAAGCCCAGAGAGGGCTATGGTGAAAAACGAAATATCGTCAGATGAAATATGGAAAGAAGCTTTCTGAGAAACTGCTTAGTGTTCTGTTAATTCGTGTCACACAGTTACATCTGTATTTCGTTTATCTCTTTGCTAGCCTTCTTTCTGTGGAATCTGAGAACAGATATTTCGGATCCTTTTGAAGACTATAGGGCCAAAGGAAATATCCTCCGATAACAAAGAGAAAGAAGCTTTCTGAGAAACTTCTTTGTGTTCTGTGAAATCATCTCACAGAGTTACAGCTTTCCCCTCAAGAAGCCTTTCGTTAAGACAGTTCTTGTGGAATTGGCAAAGTGATATTTGGAAGCCCATAGAGGGCTATGGTGAAAAAGGAAATATCCTCAGATAAAATCTGGAAAGAAGCTTTATGAGAAACTGCTCTGTGATGTGTGACTTCCACTCACAGAGATACATCTGTATTTCGTGGATCTCTTTGCCAGCCTTATTTCTGTGGCATTTGAGAACAGATATTTCAGATCCCGTTGAAGACTATAGGGCCAAGGGAAATATCCTCCGGTAACAAAGAGAAAGAAGCTTTCTGTGAAACTTCGTTGTGTTCTGTGAAACCATCTCCCAGACTTGCAGCTTTCCTATCAGGAAGCCTTTCGCTAAGACAGTTCTTGTGGAATTGGGAAAGTGATATTTGGAAGCCCCTAGAGGGCTATGGTGAAAAAGGAAATATCCTCCGCTGAAATCTGGAAAGAAGCTTTCTGTGAAACTGCTTAGTTTTCTGTTAATTCATCTCACAGAGTTACATCTGTATTTCGTGGATCTCTTTGCTAGCCTTATGTCTGTGGAATCTGAGAACAGATATTTCGGATCCCTTTGAAGACTATAAGAGAAAGAAGCTTTCTGAGAAACTTCTTTGTGTTCTGTGAAATC
>NW_020261520.1:0-9192 GCF_003255815.1 Theropithecus gelada
AGAAAACCAAACACTGCATGTTCTCACTCATAGGTGGGAACTGAACAGTGAGATCACTTGGACTCGGGAAGGGGGACATCACACACCGGGGCCTATCATGGGGAGGGGGGAGGGGGGAGGGATTGCATTGGGAGTTATACCTGATGTAAATGACGAGTTGATGGGTGCTGACGAGTTGATGGGTGCAGCACACCAACATGGCACAAGTATACATATGTAACAAACCTGCACGTTATGCACATGTACCCTAGAACTCAAAGTATAATTAAAAAAAAAAAAAAAGAAAAGAAAAAAAAAAAAGAAAATGTGGCACATATATGCCATGGAATACTATGCAGGCTCAAAAAAGAATGAGGTCATGTCCTTTGCAGGGACATGAAGGGAGCTGGAAGCCATTATCCTTAGCAAACTAGCACAGGAACAGAAAACCAAATACCACATGTTCTCACTTACAAGTGGGAGCTAAATTATGAGAACACACAGAAACACAGAGGGGAACAACCACACTGGGGCCTCTTGGAGGGTGGAGGGTGGGAGGAGGGAGAGAAGCAGAAAAAATAACTAATAGACACTAGGCTTATTACCTGGGTGATGGGGGTCGGCACAGTGGCTCATGCCTGTAATCCCAGAACTTTGGGAGGCTGAAGCAAGCAGATCACTTGAGGTCAGGAGTTTGAGACCAGCCTGGCCAATATGGCAAAACCTCATCTCTACTAAAAATACAAAAATTAGCTAAGCATGGTGGCGTGTGCCTGTAATCCCAGCTACTTGGGAGGCTGAGGCACAAGAATCACTTAAACCAGGGAGGCGGAGGTTGCCATGAGTCAAGATGGCGCCACTGCACTCCAGCCTGGGTGACACAGCAAGACTCTGTCTCAAAAAATAATAATAATAAATCTGGGTGATGAAATAATCTGTACAACTAACTCCTGTATCACACATTTACCTATGTAACAAACCTGTACCCCCTGCACACATACCTTTGATCTTAAAATAAAAAGTGAAAAAAAAAGAAAAGTGTCTGTTCATGTCCTTTGCCTTTTTTTTTTTTTTTTTTTTTTTTTTTTTGAGATGGAGTTTTGCTGTTGCTGCCCAGCCTGGAGTGCAGTGGCACGGTCTTGGCTAACTGCAACCTCCACCTCATGTGTTCAAGCAATTCTCCTGCCTCAGCCTCCCACGTACCTGGGATTACAGGTGCCCACCACCTCAAGGCGAATTTCTTTGAGTTTCCTCACCACAGCTATTGTGAATTATCTGTCAGAAAAGTCACATATCTCTGTCTCTCTGGGAATGACCCCTCCTGCCTTATTTAGTCCATTTGGCGAGGTCATATTTTCCTGGATGGTGTTGATGCTAGTAGATGTTCTTCAGTGTCTGGGCATTGAAGAGTAGGGTGTTTATTGCAGCCTTCACTGTCTGAGCTTGTTTGTACCTGTCCTTCTTGGGAAGTCTTTCCAAAAATTCAAAAGGTCTTGAGTGTTGTGATCTAAGCTATATGTGCTTTAGGGGGCACCCCAAACCCAGTAATACTGTGGTTCTTGCAGACTCTTAGAGATACCACCTTGATGGTCTTAGACAAGATCTAAGAAAATTCTCTGGATTACCAGGCAGAGGTTCTTGTTCTCTTCCCTTACTTTCTCCCAAACAAATGGGTCAGTCTCTCTCTCTCTCTCTCTCTCTCTTTTCTGAGCTACCTAAAGCTGAGGATGGAGTAACACAAGCATTACTGTGGCCACCAGCACTGTGACTGCACTGGGTCAGACCTGAAGCCAGCATAGCACTAGGTCTCACCCAAGGCCTGCTGCAACCACTCCCTGGCTACCGTCTGTCTCTCCCAAGGCCTGCTGCAACCCTCTCCCCTCTCCCGACCTCATGACAGGTCCCAGTGTGTGATGTTCCCCACCCTGTGTCCAAGTGTTCTCATTGTTCAGTTCCCACCTATGAGTGAGAACATGCAGTGTTTGGTTTTCTGTCCTTTTGATAGTTTGCTCAGAATGATGGCTTCCAGCTTCATCCATGTCCCTACAAAGGACATGAACTCACCCTTTTTTATGGCTGCGTAGTATTTCATAGTGTATACGTGCCACATTTTCTTAATCCAGTCTGTCATTGATGGACATTGGGGTTGGTTTGAGGAAGTCAAATTGTCCCTGTTTGCAGATGACATAATTGTATATTTAGAAAGCCCCATCATCTCAGCCTAAACCTCCTTAAGCTGATAAGCAACTTCAGCAAAGTCTCAGGATATAAAATCAACGTGCAAAAATCGCAAGCATTCCTATACACCACTAACAGACAGAGAGCCAAATCATGAGTGAACTCTCATTCCCAATTGCTTCAAAGAGAATAAAATACCTCGGAATCCAACTTACAAGAGATGTGAAGGACCTCTTCAAGGAGAACTACAAACCACTGTTCAATGAAATAAAAGAGGACACAAACAAATGGAAGAACATTCCATGCTCATGGATAGGAAGAATCAATATTTTGAAAATGGCCATACTGCCCAAGGTAATTTATAGATTCAATGCCATCCCCACTAAGCTACCAATGACTTTCTTCACAGAATTGGAAAGAACTACTTTAAAGTTCATATGGAACCAAAAAAGAGCCCACATTGCCAAGACAATCCTAAGCCAAAAGAACAAAGCTGGAGGCATCAATTCTTTAATGTCAGGCAGCCTTTATGCAATCTTGGATTGAGCACGAGAAGCACACAGTCTCCTCGTTTTCAAAGTCCTTCATGGCTAAGCAATAGAGTTCCTCTTGAGTAGGCTGGAACAGATAATGAAATGTTGCTTGTTAGACGTGGTCAGTTAAAAATAAAATCACCTATCAACATTTATTACTGTACCTCCAGCTGTGATCAATAGTACAAATTGCTTTTAATATCTTACTTATAAATAGACTTTAAGTATGTTTCATTTCTGAGAAATGTTCTCTGAATTCTACTTAAGATGCTATCTTTCCAAACTGCTGGACGGGCTGAATCCAGGCAAGAAATGGGATTGCAAATTCCCTTGTACAAAGACTTGGTGGGTGAGTCAAAGCAAGATTCCTTTGCCATTCTTTGTTTAGAGGTGAGAGGAAGGTTAACTAGCATTTTATGCTATAAAACTCAGACACAAAGATAAGCAAAAAGAATAAAACAGAAGCCACTCATTATTTCAATTCTCTGTTAACACTTTGATGTTCACTTCTAAATATGCTTCCCCAAACTAATTTCTTTTCACAACTGGGTAGGAGATAAGATACAGCAAAGTGAGCTTGCTTGCTGTTCATCCACTCAGTTTAAAATAGTCTTCCAGTTGACACTCCCTGATACATGCACAGTCATGCACACACAAAAGTCTGCACTCATCCCTCAACCTCAAGAAAGAGACCTGTTGACAAAATAGACATACACCAATTCAGAGGAACCTATATCAGCTGTCCCTACTGATCTACTTCTGTGCCTAAATATATCAACAGTCAATTTCAGGAAAATAAACAACATTTAAAAAATGTAGATGAACAACAGGAATGAATGAACTTAAAGGAAAAGAAGCTAATACCAAGGACAGAAGAGAATTATTTAAAATGATGAGTAACAGACTTGACTAAAATGCATAACCTCTTCATAACAAAATGCATGCAGGAGAAGGTACAAGTCAGTACAAGATTAAAAGATAATCAGAGTAGAACAAAAATTCTATGTGCATTGTACCATAAAAAGATTGCTATCCATAATATATATGAAGAATAACTACAAATCAGTAAGAAAATGACAAATGACCTAGAGGAAAAATAGGCAAACAATATTATAGCAGCAAAACATGTAAGCACTTTTTTCAGAAGGTTGATATAAATTCAGAAATATGATATTCCCTTTAAGAGACTCTGCTTTTAATCCATAAATTGTCTCACAAACTAGTTTTATTAGGTTAATATTAAAGAACCTATTAGTGAGTATACACACAGAGGACTATAAATCATTGTATTATAAAGAGACATACCTGGGGGGCAGAGCAAGATGGCCGAATAGGAACAGCTCCAGTCTCCAACTCCCAGCGCGAGCGACACAGAAGACCAGTGATTTCTGCATTTTCAACTGAGGTACTGGGTTCATCTCACTAGGGAGTGCCGGTGCTGGTCAGTTGCTGCAGCCCAAACAGCGAGAGCTGAAGCAGGGCGAGGCATCGCCTCACCTGGGAAGTGCAAAGGGAAAGGGAATCCCTTTTCCTAGCCAGGGGAACTGAGACACACAACACCTGGAAAATCGGGTAACTCCCACCCCAATACTGTGCTTTAAGCTAACAGGCACACCAGGAGATTATATCCCACACCTGGCCGGGAGGGTTCCACGCCCACAGAGCCTCCCTCATTGCTAGCACAGCAGTCTGCGATCTAACCGCAAGGCAGCAGCGAGGCTGGGGGAGGGGCGCCCGCCATTGCTGAGGCTTAAGTAGGTAAACAAAGCTGCTGGGAAGCTCGAACTGGGTGGAGCTCACAGCAGCTCAAGGAAACCTGCCTGTCTCTGTAGACTCCACCTCTGGGGACAGGGCACAGATAACAACAAAAGCAGCAGAAACCTCTGCAGACACAAACGACTCTGTCTGACAGCTTTGAAGAGAGCAGTGGATCTCCCAACACGGAGGTTGAGATCTGAGAAGGGACAGACTGCCTGCTCAAGTGGGTCCCTGACCCCTGAGTAGCCTAACTGGGAGACATCCCCCACTAGGGGCAGTCTGACACCCCACACCTCACAGGGTGGAGTACACCCCTGAGAGGAAGCCTCCAAAGCAAGAATCAGACAGGTACACTCGCTGTTCAGCAATATTCTATCTTCTGCAGCCTCTGCTGCTGACACCCAGGCAAACAGGGTCTGGAGTGGACCTCAAGCAATCTCCAACAGACCTACAGCTGAGGGTCCTGACTGTTAGAAGGAAAACTATCAAACAGGAAGGACACCTACACCAAAACCCCATCAGTACGTCACCATCATCAAAGACCAGAGGCAGATAAAACCACAAAGATGGGGAAAAAGCAGGGCAGAAAAGCTGGAAATTCAAAAAATAAGAGCGCATCTTCCCTGGCAAAGGAGCGCAGCTCATCGCCAGCAACGGATCAAAGCTTGACGGAGAACGACTTTGACGAGATGAGAGAAGAAGGCTTCAGTCCATCAAACTTCTCAGAGCTAAAGGAGGAATTACGTACCCAGCGCAAAGAAACTAAAAATCTTGAAAAAAAAGTGAAAGAATTGATGGCTAGAGTAATTAATGCAGAGAAGGTCATAAATGAAATGAAAGAGATGAAAACCATGACATGAGAAATACGTGACAAATGCACAAGCTTCAGTAACCGACTCGATCAACTGGAAGAAAGAGTTTCAGCGATTGAGGATCAAATGAACGAAATGAAGCGAGAAGAGAAACCAAAAGGAAAAAGAAGAAAAAGAAATGAACAAAGCCTGCAAGAAGTATGGGATTATGTAAAAAGACCAAATCTACGTCTGATTGGGGTGCCTGAAAGTGAGGGAGAAAATGGAACCAAGTTGGAAAACACTCTTCAGGATATCATCCAGGAGAACTTCCCCAACCTAGCAGGGCAGGCCAACATTCAAATCCAGGAGATACAGAGAACGCCACAAAGATACTCCTCGAGAAGGGCAACTCCAAGACACATAATTGCCAGATTCACCAAAGTTGAAATGAAGGAAAAAATCTTAAGGGCAGCCAGAGAGAAAGGTCGGGTTACCCACAAAGGGAAGCCCATCAGACTAACAGCAGATCTCTCGGCAGAAACTCTACAAGCCAGAAGAGAGTGGGGGCCAATATTCAACATTCTTAAAGAAAAGAATTTTAAACCCAGAATTTCATATCCAGCCAAACTAAGTTTCATAAGTGAAGGAGAAATAAAATCCTTTACAGATAAGCAAATGCTTAGAGATTTTGTCACCACTAGGCCTGCCTTACAAGAGACCCTGAAGGAAGCACTCAACATGGAAAGGAACAACCGGTACCAGCCATTGCAAAAACATGCCAAAATGTAAAGACCATCGAGGCTAGGAAGAAACTGCATCAACTAACGAGCAAAATAACCAGTTAATATCATAATGGCAGGATCAAGTTCACACATAACAATCTTAACCTTAAATGTAAATGGACTAAATGCTCCAATTAAAAGACACAGACTGGCAAACTGGATAAAGAGTCAAGACCCATCAGTCTGCTGTATTCAGGAGACCCATCTCACACGCAGAGACATACATAGGCTCAAAATAAAGGGATGGAGGAAGATTTACCAAGCAAATGGAGAACAAAAGAAAGCAGGGGTTGTAATACTAGTCTCTGATAAAACAGACTTTAAACCATCAAAGATCAAAAGAGACAAAGAAGGCCATTACATAATGGTAAAGGGATCAATTCAACAGGAAGAGCTAACTATCCTAAATATATATGCACCCAATACAGGAGCACCCAGATTCATAAAGCAAGTCCTTAGAGACTTACAAAGAGACTTAGACTCCCATACAATAATAATGGGAGACTTCAACACTCCACTGTCAACATTAGACAGATCAACGAGACAGAAAGTTAACAAGGATATCCAGGAATTGAACTCATCTCTGCAGCAAGCAGACCTAATAGACATCTATAGAACTCTCCACCCTAAATCAACAGAATATACATTCTTCTCAGCACCACATCGCACTTATTCCAAAATTGACCACATAATTGGAAGTAAAGCACTCCTCAGCAAATGTACAAGAACAGAAATTATAACAAACTGTCTCTCAGACCACAGTGCAATCAAACTAGAACTCAGGACTAAGAAACTCAATCAAAACCGCTCAACTACATGGAAACTGAACAACCTGCTCCTGAATGACTACTGGGTACATAACGAAATGAAGGCAGAAATAAAGATGTTCTTTGAAACCAATGAGAACAAAGATACAACATACCAGAATTTAAAGCAGTGTGTAGAGGGAAATTTATAGCACTAAATGCCCACAAGACAAAGCAGGAAAGATCTAAAATTGACACGCTAACATCACAATTAAAAGAACTAGAGAAGCAAGAGCAAACACATTCAAAAGCTAGCAGAAGGCAAGAAATAACTAAGATCAGAGCGGAACTGAAGGAGATAGAGACACAAAAAACCCTCCAAAAAATCAATGAATCCAAGAGTTGGTTTTTTGAAAAGATCAACAAAATTGACAGACCGCTAGCAAGACTAATAAGAAAAGAGAGAAGAATCAAATAGATGCAATAAAAAATGATAAAGGGGATATCACCACCGACCCCACAGAAATACAAACTACCATCAGAGAATACTATAAACACCTCTACGCAAATAAACTGGAAAATCTAGAAGAAATGGATAATTTCCTGGACACTTACACTCTTCCAAGACTAAACCAGGAAGAAGTTGAATCCCTGAATAGACCAATAGCAGGCTCTGAAATTGAGGCAATAATTAATAGCCTACCAACCAAAAAAAGCCCAGGACCAGATGGATTCACAGCTGAATTCTACCAGAGGTACAAGAAGGAGCTGGTACTATTCCTTCTGAAACTATTCCAATCAATAGAAAAAGAGGGAATCCTCCCTAACTCATTTTATGAGGCCAACATCATCCTGATACCAAAGCCTGGCAGAGACACAACAAAAAAAGAGAATTTTAGACCAATATCCCTGATGAACATCGATGCAAAAATCCTCAATAAAATAGTGGCAAACCGGATTCAGCAGCACATCAAAAAGCTTATCCACCATGATCAAGTGGGCTTCATCCCTGGGATGCAAGGCTGGTTCAACATTTGCAAATCAATAAACATAATCCAGCATATAAACAGAACCAAAGACAAGAACCACATGATTATCTCAATAGATGCAGAAAAGACTTTTGACAAAATTCAACAGCCCTTCATGCTAAAAACGCTCAATAAATTTGGTATTGATGGAACGTACCTCAAAATAATAAGAGCTATATATGACAAACCCACAGCCAATATCATACTGAATGGGCAAAAACTGGAAAAATTCCCTTTGAAAACTGGCACAAGACAGGGATGCCCTCTCTCACCACTCCTATTCAACATAGTGTTGGAAGTTCTGGCTAGGGCAATCAGGCAAGAGAAAGAAATCAAGGGTATTCAGTTAGGAAAAGAAGAAGTCAAATTGTCCCTCTTTGCAGATGACATGATTGTGTATTTAGAAAACCCCATTGTCTCAGCCCCAAATCTCCTTAAGCTGATAAGAAAGTTCAGCAAAGTCTCAGGATACAAAATTAATGTGCAAAAATCACAAGCATTCTTATACACCAGTAACAGACAAACAGAGAGCCAAATCATGAATGAACTTCCATTCACAATTGCTTCAAAGAGAATAAAATACCTAGGAATCCAACTTACAAGGGATGTAAAGGACCTCTTCAAGGAGAACTACAAAACAAGGAGAACTACAAACCACTGCTCAGTGAAATAAAAGAGGACACAAACAAATGGAAGAACATACCATGCTCATGGATAGGAAGAATCAATATCGTGAAAATGGCCATACTGCCCAAGGTAATTTATAGATTCAATGCCATCCCCATCAAGCTACCAATGAGTTTCTTCACAGAATTGGAAAAAACTGCTTTAAAGTTCATATGGAACCAAAAAAGAGCCCGCATCTCCAAGACAATCCTAAGTCAAAAGAACAAAGCTGGAGGCATCACGCTACCTGACTTCAAACTATACTACAAGGCTACAGTAACCAAAACAGCATGGTACTGGTACCAAAACAGAGATATAGACCAATGGAACAGAACAGAGTCCTCAGAAATAATACCACACATCTACAGCCATCTGATCTTTGACAAACCTGAGAGAAACAAGAAATGGGGAAAGGATTCCCTATTTAATAGATGGTGCTGGGAAAATTGGCTAGCCATAAGTAGAAAGCTGAAACTGGATCCTTTCCTTACTCCTTATACGAAAATTAATTCAAGATGGATTAGAGACTTAAATGTTAGACCTAATACCATAAAAACCCTAGAGGAAAACCTAGGTAGTACCATTCAGGACATAGGCATGGGCAAAGACTTCATGTCTAAAATACCAAAAGCAATGGCAGCAAAAGCCAAAATTGACAAATGGGATCTAATTAAACTAAAAAGCTTCTGCACAGCAAAAGAAACTACCATCAGAGTGAACAGGCAACC
>NW_020261521.1:0-3412 GCF_003255815.1 Theropithecus gelada
ACAATGTAAGTCATCTCCTTGATCTTTGACATGAAGGGGTAATTTTCTCCCAAAATAGTACCTCTTTCCTTGACATGATTTAATCTGTGGTTAGAGTATTTAACAGGATTTCTTTCCTTCTTAGAAAATAAAATATACACCTTTCCAATATAGAAAAACTCTAACTGATAATGCTATAGCTTAACCAGGTCAAAAGCATTTTTTTTTAAGTTAAAAAAAGAACCTAACTGCATCTTTGGACCTTATGTGAAGTAGTGTCCAGGGTCACTGGGACCCTTGCTTGGCCAGTGTAGCTGGGTATCAATTAAAGACAGAAACCCAAGCATTCACTCAAAGCCCCTTCCCAGCTGTTCATCCTAGTGGAAGAAGCCGTGGGTACAAACGAATGCGGCATTCTACGGAGGGCTTTGGGGATAGGCTGCTTGAGAACATCAAAGTGGCTCACGTCCCCCGAGTATAAAGCCAGTGACTGCTCTCAGCTTCAGTGCAGCAGCATCCACAGCAGCCAACGTCCGGGATCACCTGAGTGCCCATCAACAGGGGATGAAGGGAACGTGGCCTGAACATACACAGGAGCAATACTCCACCACACAGCGGAGAGCTCTGTCATCCGCGACAGTATGGATGGAGCTGGAGGACATTACGTCAAACAAACCAGCCAAGCAAAGAAACAGAGCACGTTCTCACTCTTAAGCAGGAGCTGACAGCAGATCTCATGGAGGCCAAGAGTAGGTGGTCAACAGGACCCAGCAGAGCCCACTCATAAGCAGGATGGGCAGAGGCTAGTAACAGGCACAAATACACAGCCTAATGGGAGCACAAGACCTACTATTGACAAATCAGCAGGGGGATGGCAGTGGGTCATCTACTGTGTATTTCAAAACAGCTAGGAAAGAATAACTTGAACATTACCAGCATAAGGAAAAGAAACTATTTAAAGTGAAAGACATCCCAAGTACACAGATTTCATCAATATAGGGATGAATCAAGATATCACATGCACTCTGAAAATATGTACATATATTATGTATCAACAGAAACAAAAACCAATGACAGAACCATTTGCAAAGCATGTGCAGAAGAATGGGAAGCACGACATGGTGTGGCTCTGTGTCCCCACCCAAATCTCATGCTGAACTCTAACCCTGTGTTGGAGGTGGGCCCTGGTGGGAGGTGATTGACTCATGGGGGTGGTTTCTAATGGTTTAGCACAATCCCCCAAGTGTTGTCCTCATGATAGTTCTCCTGAGATCTGGTTGTTTGGAGGTGCATGGCACCTTCCCCTTCACTCTCTCTCCCCTTCCAGCCATGTGAAGACATGCCGGCCTCCCCTTCACCTTCCACCCTGATTGCAAGTTTCCCCAGATGTAGAAGCCTGTACAACCCACAGAACTGTATGCCGATTAAACATTTTTTTTCCTTATTACCCAGCCTCAGATAGTTCTTTATAGCAGTGGAAGAACAGTATAGTCCTCAGGACCAGCAATGTTTTCCTTCTACCCAGTGGCCAATAATGTCCCACACCGTAGCTGGTTTTCCAAAGCCTTTGCCAGAATGCTGAGGCTGTTTTGGGGATACTAACTTTCCCCATCTCTGGCAAACCAGATGGGGCATCCTATTTGCCTCTTACCACCTTTCTCAGAGAAACCCCACCTCTGAAACAGCCTCCACCAGGGGCCTCCTTCAGCAGCAGCAAAGCTGAGTGTTCCTTGCACTTCCCTTCTTCCGAACAAGTAAACATCTTAAGCTTGTTTTTCCATCTTCCCAGCTCATTGAAAGAAATATCTTATCCTTTCTATTTTCCTAACACACACACACACACACACACGGAAGAGAAGTGCTGTGAGGGCAGGGGCTCTTGTTTTCCCGGATCTGAGCCTGGCCCTCAAACACTAGCCGAATTCATACGAACACGATATCCAGAGGCAGAAATGCAAATATCCCCACGATTTCAAGTACCCTAAGGATCTAACAGGCCTAGTGGCCCATGTAACTATGGTTTGTGCTGGGCCATTCAACTGGTGTCCAAATCCCTGTCCAAGTGAGCTCTTTAATTTCGGGACTTTTCAGACAGTTTTTGTTGTTGTTCTATTTCTTTTTTATTAAAGCAATCTATTACAGTTACAATCAAGAATATCCCAGGCCGAGTGTGGTGGCTCATGCCTGTAATCCCAGCACTTTGAGAGACCAAGGGGAGCGAATCACCTGAGGTCAGGAGTTCTGGCCAACATGTTGAAACCCCGTCTCTACTAATACAAAAATGAACCCGCCATGGTGGCAGGCACTTATAATCCCAGCTACTCAGGAGGCTGAGGCAGGAGAATGGCGTGAACCAAGAGGTGAGGCTGCAGTGAGTCAAGATCACACCACTGCATTCAAGCCTGGGCAACAGAGCAAGATTGTCTCAAAAAATTAAAAATAAACCAATACTCCCAGTTAGTTCTTCACCAATGTCAGATACATCAGTTTAAAGAAAAATATGAAAGCATGTTTTTAAATTTCAGTGTTGAATTTAACCATATCTTTTAAGAAGATATTAAGATAGAAGTTCCCCAACGATCGGGGGAGAAAAAAGCAGTTAAGAAAATCTTAAAACCTCTGGAGAAAAACAAGTATGGGTTAAGACCTTAAGGCAAAACTTTTTCTTTGCACTTTGATTTCAAAAGAACAGAGATGCCCAAAATATGAACTCTCCCATCTGCACTTTATATTCCTCTGTGTCCTTTGAAAGGCTGGAGATGGGATCCCAGGTTCCAAAGTGCCTGGCCATGGCTCACATCAGGCAGCATCTTTCACAGCCGTTTACTCCTCTGACTGTACCTAGAGAGCTCTGTGGCCCAATTTACAAAAAAAAAGGTCCTAATTTACTCACGTTCATCACTTTGAGCAGAGTCTCAAGAAATGAGACAAATATTGACACTCCACAGAAGCAAGGACTCTCTTCCAAAAAGTCAAGTGTAAGGTTCCCATGAGCCAGGCAGCTTGCTTACAGAAAGCACTGGCTGACTTGTTGGTTTAATGTTAAATGCATTTAAAATGTTAAGTGATCAAACCCCCCTCCCAGTGGGTGTGCGCGTTGAGCTGGCTGCAGTAGTGATGCAGACCACGTTCTTTCCTTTGGTTTTGCGTCAAGCAGAGCACCCCACACCCAGGAAGAGGCCAAAGGACGGCATCGAGGTCTAGGACAGATCTACGGAGAGCTGCAGGCTGACTGCCTCATCTGCAAATAGTCTCTCATTTCAGAGAAAATCACTGAACAGAGTTCATAACACGTGAATTTTTAAAATTCGTATTTCTAATTTCATCCCATTAGAACTTTTGAACCTCCGCCTCCCACCTAGAGAACGTCAGCTCAAGCCGATCACAGCGCAGTGCGATTTTCTATAAATAATGTGCACGCCTGCATCTGAGC
>NW_020261522.1:0-3412 GCF_003255815.1 Theropithecus gelada
CATCTTGGTCTGTCGCCTTTCTCAGGGTAACCTGTCTCCCTCACTATATCTTCTGACAGGTGTGTCCCCTATAAAATGCTGTAACTTTAATCCCATGATGGAACTTGCTTTTTGGAGTATCTGGACTGCAAAATCATTTTCATCTGCACACCAGTGTACTCTTACTTATTCCAATTTGTAAAATCCTTTTGCTTATTCAACTACTTCTATCTGCATTGGCACCATTTTGCTGGTATTTGTATTATGCTTTTGAGTTTGTCAATGTTCATGGCTTTAAGTAAACTTGGGGGTAGTTGGTTACACAGTAGCGGATAACTCATGAAGTCCTCTTATATGTCCATTATTCCAAAGAGGTTAACTACATCTATTTTACTTCCTCCCATTTTGATAATATTAGCCATACATAGGATTTCTAGTTTCTCATCACCTATTCTTTGCTTTATTTTAGTTTCTTTTCTCCTTTGCTCCTTCCCTTTCTCCTTCCTTCTGTCCCTCCCTCCCTCTTTTTCTTCTCTATTTCCATTCAACCTCTCACCCTCCCTCCTTCTCACTCCCCTTTCCTTCCCTTTCCCCTTCCTTCTTTTCTCCTTTCACTTTTCCTTCTACTCCTCCTTCTTTCCCTCCCTTCCTCCATTTTTTCCTTTTTCTTATGAAATTTTCCTAAATATAAAATAACCCGGTGTGATTGTGCTATAAGTAAGCATTTTCTGAATCTATGTGTCAAAAGTATAATGCCACGGTATATAAGAAACAAGTAAACAACAAGAAGTTATTAACAGAGTCTGAATGAAAATGCCTGCTGTAATTCTACTGCCAAGACAGTGACTTTTAACTCAATTCCTTCGACGCAGTATTTTCAGAACACATCATCAAGTGTTACACATTTATTGTAAAAGTTTAAATAGCCACAATCACTTTGGAAATCATATTATCATTATCTAGTATGATTAAAGTCCACACAATGTATCATCCAACCAACCCATCCATAATCATCCACTCTGGGGGGCTTTCTTACCTATGTGCACAGGAGACATGCACATTAATGTATATGGCAAATAGTGGAATCAGCCACATATACATCAATAGGAAAGTAGTGAAATTGTGGTATAACCATAAAATGTAAACCTTCAGCAGTAAAAATGAGTGAATGACAGTCTCCCACACCACAGATAACTCCTATATGTAATGTGCATCATGGGAAAATAAATGCAGTAGGAATTTGCTTTACAGGAAGCTTGAAAACCAGCAAAACTAACTGATACTTGGCTTGGGCATATATATATATATACACACACACACACACACACACATATATACACACACACACACTTATTGTACAAATCTTTAAAGAAATAGAAAGGAATAATAATCACAGGTTCAGGATGGAGTCTCCTTCTGGGGAAGTGAATGGGCAGCAGCCCAGGGGAGCTTTGCAGGTTCTGTGTTTTACACCAGTGCTGGGCACCCTGGTAGTTACTTGATTGTAATTCCTAAACAGAGTTTTCCAAATTAAAATATACCTGTTTTTTATAGAAATGAAAGAGAAAAGAATTTCAAAGTTCACTACAAGGATCCTTAACAAGAACTACTTACATTTGAAGAAAACCACAGTGAACTGTAAGGAGCCACGTGACAGAGAGGACCAGGATGCCATGAAAATGGCCTTGGCTACAAATAGGCCATTTGATGCTTGGCTCACTGGCATCTCTCTAGATTTTCAAGTATACAATGTTCAATTTGCTGTGCAAGGTAATTCCACCTTGCAAAGGACCTGATGTTACATTTTACGACACATAAAACTGAATTAAACTTTTACGGAATTGGAAATGCACACCATTCATCAAAACAAATGAAAGAAGAAAAGAGTAGGAAGGAATACCCAGTGATGGAATAGCAAATATGAATGGAAAACAGAATAGGACTGCTAAAAATAAAAAGAAAATTTGGAAGCACATAATAGAGTGCTATATGGAATCATAGTGGTGTCCAAATCACTTCTATCACATCTCATTGACTACCACAACAAAAGATGTTAAGTTTATTATAGAATGCCCACCAAATAGCCAGTTTTTGAGAAAAAAAAAACTTGTTTCTCAATTCGAGCTAACCATTTCAGGCTACGGCATCAAACCAAAGTTACTGGCATCGTGTTAAGCTAGATGGGCTGAATAAAGTATGAGATTCACGTTTTTGTAAGTGAAAAGCGATTTGATTAGGTAATTTTTTTCTAAGTGAATGCAACTTTATTAGAGAAGTAAAGAAACAAAAGAACAGCTACTCCATAGAGCAGAGTTTTTTGTTTTTTTTTTTAAGTGCAGGCAAATGTTTAGTGAAGATGATATTTCAATAAGAAAATTGGTTCTTGGGGCATATTTCCACTAAATTTGAGACATCTTAGACAAAACAAAGACTTATTTGCAAGGCGTTAGTTTTAAGGGACTGAAGTCTTGGAACTATTTGATCTAGTTACTCTATGTTCTCAACTGTGTTAACTCATTGAAGAGAACATTGTTATTTAATAACAATGGTATTGGCAGGAAAAACTGAGATACTGTTGTATCTCCTTACTCTGTCTCCAACTGTGTTTCCCTCAGCACCCAAAGCTCTGTAATGTCTCAAACTTTTAATCATGAATTTAAAAAGAGAAGCTTATCATGGAATTAGAAACAAACTATTTTAAAATTCATATGGATCCAAAAAGAGCTTGTATAGCCAGAAGAATACTAAGCAAAAAGAAAAAGCTGGAGGCATCAGGCTACCCGACTTAAAACTATACTACAAGGTTACAAAAACAGGCACATAAACCAATGGGACATAACAGAGAACTCAGAAAAGAGACTGCACATCCACAACCATTTCATCTTCAACAAACCTGACAAAAACAAGCAATGGGGAAAGGATTCCCTATTTAATAAATAATGCTGGGAGAACTGGCTAGCCATATGCAGAAAATTGAAACTGGACCCCCTCCTTACATTTTACACAAAAGTTAACTCAAGATGGATTAAAGACTTAAACGTAAAATCCAAAACTAGAAAAACCCTGGAAGAAAATCTAGGCAATACCATTCCGGACATAGGCATGGGCAAAGATTTTATGATGAAATCACCAAAAGCATCTGCCACAAAAGCAAAACTTGACAAATGGGATCTAATTAAACAAAAGAGCTTCTGCACAGCAAAAAAAAACTATCATCAGAGCAAACAGACATCCTATGGATGGGAGAAAATTTGTGCAATCTACTAATCTGACAAAGTTCTAATATTCAGAATCTACAAAGAACTTAAGCAAATTTACACACAAAAAAAAACTTCATTAAAAAGTGGACAAAGGACCTGAACAGACACTTCTCAGAAGTAGACACACATGTGCCCAACAAAAATATGAAAAAAAGGTCAACATCACGGATCAT
>NW_020261523.1:0-3411 GCF_003255815.1 Theropithecus gelada
CCCAGGCTGGAGTACAGTGGCCGGATCTCAGCTCACTGCAAGCTCCGCCTCCCGGGTTCACGCCATTCTCCTGCCTCAGCCTCCCGAGTAGCTGGGACTACAGGCGCCCGCCACCTCGCCCGGCTAGTTTTTTTGTATTTTTTAGTAGAGACGGGGTTTCACTGTGTTAGCCAGGATGGTCTCGATCTCCTGACCTCGTGATCCGCCCGTCTCGGCCTCCCAAAGTGCTGGGATTACAGGCTTGAGCCACCGCGCCCGGCCGTTTTCATTTGTTTATGCTTTCTTTAATTTTTTTCACCAGCATTTTGTAGATTTTTATTGCACAATTCTTTTACCTCCTTGGTTAAGTTAGTTACTAAGTATTTTATTCTTTTTTTTTTTTTTTTTTTTTTTTTTTTTTTAGACGGAGTCTCGCTCTGTCACCCAGGTTGGAGTGCAGTGGCGTGATCTTGGCTCGCGGCAACCTCTGCCTTCCGGGTTCAAGCAATTCTCCTGCCTTAGCCTCCCGAGTAGCTGGGAGTATAGGTGTGTGCCACCACACCCAGCTAATTTTTTGTATTTTTACTAGAGATAAGATTTCACTGTGTTAGCCGGGATGGTCTCGATCTCCTGACCTCATGATCCATCCGCCAAGGCAGTATTTTATTCTTTTATTTTTTGAGATGGAGTCTTGCTCTGTCACCCAAGCTGGAGTGCAGTGGCATGATCTTGGCTCACTGCCTCCGCCCCCCGGGTTCAAGCAATTCTCCTGCCTCAGCTTCCCAAGTAGCTGAGATTACAGGTGCCTGCCACCATGCCTGGCTACTTTTTCTGTATTCTTAGTAGACATGGGGTTTCACTATGTTGGCCAGGTTTTGAAATCCTGACCTCAGGTGACCCGCCCACCTCAGCCTTCCAAAGTGCTGGGATTACAGGCGTGAGCCATCACACCCAGCCAAGATGCTGTTGTAAGTAGAATTATTTTTGTAAATGCTTTTTTAGATTGTTCATTGATAGTATACAGAAATGCACCGGTTTTGCATTTTGACATTGTATCCTGCTACTTTGCTGAATTCATTTATTAGTTCCAACACATTTTGTCTGTGTGTGTAATCTTCAAGGATTTCCTGTATATAAGATCATATCCTCTGCAAACAGATAATTTTACTTCTTGCTTTCCAATTTGGGTGACTTTTATTTTATTTTATTTATTTTTTTGAGATGGAGTCTTGTTCTGTTGCCCAGGCTGGAGTGCAGTGGCACGATCTCAGCTCACTGCAAGCTCCACCTCCCGGGTTCACGCCATTCTCCTGCCTCAGCCTCCCGAGTAGCTGGGACCACAGGCGCCCGCCACCACGCCCGGCTAATTTTTTTTGTATTTTTAGTAGAGACGGGGTTTCACTGTGTTAGCCAAGATGGTCTCTATCTCCTGACCTCATGATCCTCCCTCCTTGGCCTCCCAAGGTGCTGGGATTACAGGCTTGAGCCACCACACACGGCCCAATTTGGGTTACTTTTATTGTATTTTCTTCCCTAATTGCTCTGGCCAGAACTTCCAGTACTATGTTGAATACAAGTGGTGAAAGCCAGCAACCTTGCCTCCTTCCCGATCTTAAAGGAGAAGTTCATTCTTTCACCATTCTGTAAGATGGTTGCTTTGGGTTTTTCATATATGACTTTTATTATATTGTGGTAGTTTCCTTCAAATTCCAAGTTCGTTGGGTGTATTTATTATAAAAAAGATGTTGAATTTTGCCAAAGTCTTTTTGTGCATCGATCGAGATGATCATTTTTCCCTTCATTTATTGATGCAGTCTGTTACATTCATCAGTTTTTATGTGCAGAACCACCCTTGCATTCAAGGAATAAATCCCATTTGGATTCATGGTATATAATCAGTTTGGTATAATGCTAAATTCAATTTGTGAGTATTTTGTTGGTTTTTTGGGGTTTTTTGGGGGGGATTGGGGGGGTTGAGACAGAGTCTCGCTCATTCTCCCAGGCTGGAGTGCAGTGGCACGATCTTGGCTCACTGCAATCTCAGCCTGCTGGGTTCAAGCGATTCTCCTGCCTCAGCCTCCCAAGTAGTTGGGACTACAGGCACCCACCACCACGCCTGGCTAATCTTTTGTATTTTTGGTAGAGACGGGGTTTCATCGTGTTTGTCAGGATGGTCTCGATCTCCTGACCTCATGATCCACCCACCTCGGCCTCCCAAAGTGCTGGGATTACAGGCGTGAGCCACCGCGCCCGGCCTATTTTGTTGGTTTTTATGTTAATGTTCATTAGGGATATTAGTCTCTAGTTTTCTTTTTTTTTTTTTTTTTTTTTTTTTTTTTTTTTTTTTTTTTTTGAGACGGAGTCTCGCTCTATCGCCCAGGCTGGAGTGCAGTGGCCAGATCTCAGCTCACTACAAGCTCTGCCTCCCGGGTTCACGCCATTCTCCTGCCTCAGCCTCCCAAGTAGCTGGGACTACAGGCGCCCGCCACCTTGCCCGGCTAGTTTTTTTTTTTTTTTTGTACTTTTTAGTAGAGACGGGGTTTCACCATATTAACCAGGATGGTCTCGATCTCCTGACCTCGTGATCCGCCCGTCTCGGCCTCCCAAAGTGCTGGGATTACAGGCTTGAGCCACCGCGCCCGGCCAGTCTCTAGTTTTCTTATCATATCTCTGACACGCTTTGGTGTCAGAGTAATGCGAGCTTCATAGAAAGAGTTAAGAAGTATTTCCTCCTCTTAAGTGTTTTGGAAGTGTTTGAGATTTTTTTTTTTTTTTTTTTTTTTGAGACGGAGTCTTGCTCTGTCACCCAGGCTGGAGTGCAGTGGTGCGATCTCGGCTCATTGCAAGCTCTACCTCCCGGGTTCTCGCCATTCTCCTGCCTCAGCCTCCCGAGTAGCTGGGAGTAGCGGTGCCCACCACCACGCCCGGCTAATTTTTTGTATTTTTAGTAGAGACGGGATTTCACCGTGTTAGCCAGGATGGTCTCGATCTCCTGACCTCATGATCCACCTGCCTCGGCCTCCCAAAGTGCTGGGATTACAGGCGTGAGCCACCATGCCCAGCTGAGAATTTTTTTTAACATTAAATCATCTTTAATCATGTGGTAGAATTCACTAGTGAAGACATCAGGTCTAGAGCTTTGCTTTTCTTTTTTCTTTTTTTTTTTTTTTTTTTTGAGACGCGCGCTCTGTCGCCCAGGCTGGAGTGCAGTGGCCAGAACTCGGCTCACTGCAAGTTCCGCCTCCCGGGTTCACGCCATTCTCCTGCCTCAGCCTCCCAAGTAGCTGGGACTACAGGCGCCGCCACCTCGCCCGGCTAGTTTTTTGTATTTTTTAGTAGAGACAGGGTTTCACCGGGTTAGCCAGGATGGTCTCGATCTCCTGACCTCGTGATCCACCCGTCTCGGCCTCCCAAAGTGCTGGGATTACAGGC
>NW_020261524.1:0-3411 GCF_003255815.1 Theropithecus gelada
CAGTTTCTCAGAAAGCTTCTTTCCAGATTTCAGCTGCGGATATTTCCTTTTTGACCATAGCTCTGCATGGGCTTCCAAATATCACTTTGCCAATTTCACAAGAAATGACTTAGAGAAAGGCTTCTTGAGGGGATAGCTGTAACTCTGTGAGATGATTTCACACAACACAAAGAACTTTCTCAGAAAGCTTCTTTCTCTTTGTTACAGGAGGATATTTCCTTTGGCACTATACTCTTCACAGGGATCCGAAATATCTGCTCTCAGATTACACAGAAATAAGGCTAGCAAAGAGATCCACGAAATAGAGATGTAACTCTGGGTGGAAGTCACACATCACAGAGTATTTTCTCTGAAAAGTTCTTTCCAGATATCATCTGAGGATATTTCCTTTTTCTCCATAGCTCTCTATGGGCTTCCAAATATCACTTCGCCAATTCCACAAGAACTGACTTAGAGAAAGGCTTCTTGAGGCGATAGCTGTAACTCTGTGAGATGATTTCACAGAACACAAAGAAGATTCTCAGAAAGCTTCTTTCTCTTTGTTACCGGAGGATGTTTCCTTTGGCCCTATAGTCTTCAAAGGGATCCGAAATATCTGTTCTCAGATTCCACAGAAATAAGGCTAGCAAAGAGATCCACGAAACACAGATGTAACTCTGTGAGATGAATTAGCAGAACACTAAGGAGTTTCCCAGAAAGCTTCCTTCCAGATTTCATCTGAGGATATTTCCTTTTTCACCATAGCCCTCTATGGGCTTCCAAATATCGCCTTTCCAATTCCACAAGAACTGACTTAGCGAAAGGCTTCCTGAGGGGAAAGCTGTAACTCTGTGAGATGATTTCACAGAACACAAAGACGTTTCTCAGAAAGCTTCTTTCTCTTTGTTTTCGGAGGATATTTCCTTTGGCCCTATAGTCTTCAAAGGGATCCGAAATATCTGTTCTCAGATTCCGCAGAAAGAAGACTAGCAAAGATATCCACGAAATACAGATGTAACTCTGTGAGATAAATTAACAGAACAGTAAGCAGTTTCTCAGCAAGCTTCTTTCCAGATTTCAGCTGAGGATATTTCCTTTTTCACCATAGCCCTCTATGGGATTCCAAATATCACTTTGCCAATTCCACCAGGACTGTCTTAGCGAAAGGCTTCTTGAGGGGAAATCTGTAACTGTGTCAGATGATTTCACACAACACAAAGATGTTTCTCAGAAAGGTTCTTTCTCTTTGTTATCGGAAGATATTTCCTTTGGCCCTGTAGTCTTCAAAGGGATCCGAAATATCTGTTCTCAGATTCCACAGAAATAAAGCTAGCAAAGTGATCCAGGAAATACAGAGGTAACTCTGTGAGATGAATTAACAGAATACTAAGCAGTTTCTGAGAAAGCTTCTTTCCAGATTTCAACTGAGGATATTTCCTTTTTCACCATAGCCCATATGGGCTTCCAAATATCACTTTGCTAATTCCACAAGAACTGTCTTAGCGAAAGGCTTCCTGAGGCGAAAGCTGTACCTCTGTGAGATGATTTCAGAGAACACAAAGAAGTTTCTCAGAAAGCTTCTTTCTCTTTGTTATCGGAGGACATTTCCTTTGGCCCTATAGTCTTCAAAGGGATCCGAAATATCTGTTCCAAGATTCCACAGAAATAAGGCTAGCAAAGAGATCCACGAAATACAGATGTAACTCTGTGAGTGGAAGTCACACATCACAGAGCTGTTTCTCAGAAAGTTTCTTTCCAGATTTCATCTGAGGATATTTCCTTTTTCACCATAGGCCTTTATGGGCTTCCAAATATCACTTTGCCAATTCCACAAGAACTGTCTTAGCGAAAGGCTTCTTGAGGGGAAAGCTGTAACACTGTGAGATGATTTTCGAGAACACAAAGAAGTTTCTCAGAAAGCTTCCTTCTCTTTGTTACCGTAGGATATTTCCTTTGGCCCTGTAGTCTTTAAAGGGATCCGAAATATCTGTTCTCACATTCCACAGAAATAAGACTAGCAAAGAGATGCACGAAATACAGATGGAACTCTGAGTGGAAGTCACACATCACAGAGCAGTTTCTCAGAAAGCTTCTTTCCAGATTTCATCTGAGGATATTTCCTTTTTCAGCATACCCCTCTATGGGCTTCCAAATATCACTTTGAAATTCCAGAAGAACTGACTTAGCGAAATGCTTCTTGAGGGGAAAGCTGTAACTCTGTGAGATGATTTCACACAACAGAAAGAAGTTTCTCAGAAAGCTTCTTTCTCTTTGTTATCGGAAGATATTTCCTTTGGCCCTATAGTCTTCAAAGGGATCCGAAATATCTGTTCTCAGATTCCACAGCAATAAGGCTAGCAAAAAGATCCAGGAAATACTGATGTAACTCTATGAGATGAATTAACAGAACACTAAGCAGTTTCTCAGAAAGCTTCTTTCCAGATTTCAGCTGAGGATATTTCCTTTTTCACCATAGCCCTCTATGGGCTTCCAAATATCACTTTGCCTATTCCACAAGAATTGTCTTAGCGAAAGGTTTCATGAGGGGAAAGCTGTCACTCTGTGAGATGATTTCACAGGACACAAAGAAGTTTCTCAGAAAGCTTCTTTCTCTTTGTTACGGGAGGATATTTCCCTTGGCCCTATAGTCTTCAAAGGGATCCGAAATATCTGTTTTCAGATCCCACAGAAATAAGGCTAGCAAAGAGATTCACGAAATACAGATGTAACTCTGAGAGTGGAAGTCACACAACACAGAGCTGTTTCTAAGAAAGGTTCTTTCCAGATTTCTTCTGAGGATATTTCCTTTTTCACCATAGCCCTCTATGGGCTTCCAAATATCACTTTGCCAATTCCACAAGAACTGTCTTAGCGAAAGGCTTCCTGAGGGGAGAGCTGTAACTCTCTGAGATGATTTCAGAGAACACAAAGAAGTTTCTCAGAAAGCTTGTTTCTCTTTCTTACCGGAGGATATTTCCTTTGGCCTTATAGTCTTCAAAGGGATCCGAAATATCTTTTCTCATATTCCACAGAAATAAGGCTTGCAAAGAGATCCACAAAATACAGATGTAACTCTGTGAGTGGAAGTCACACATCACAGAGCAGTTTCTCAGAAAGGTTTTTTCCAGATTTCATCTGAGGATATTTCCATTTTCACCATAGCCCACTAAGGGCTACCAAATACCACTTTGCCAATTCCACAAGAACAGACTTAGAGAAAGGCTTCTTGAGGGGAAAGCTGTAACTCTGTGTGATGATGTCACGGAACACAAAGAAGTTTCTCAGAAAGCTTCTTTCTCTTTGTTATCGGAAGATCTACCCTTTGGCCCTATAGTCTTCAAAGGGATCCGAAATATCTGTTCTCACATTCCACAGAAATAAGGCGTGCAAAGAGATCCACGAAATACAGATGTAACTCTGTGAGATGAATTA
>NW_020261525.1:0-3411 GCF_003255815.1 Theropithecus gelada
GAATGTTGAACCAGCCTTGCATCCCAGGGATGAAGCCCACTTGATCATGGTGGATAAGCTTTTTGATGTGTTGTTGAATCCGGTTTGCCAGTATTTTATTGAGGATTTTTGCATCGATGTTCATCAGGGATATTGGTCTAAAATTCTCTTTTTTTGTTGTGTCTCTGCCAGGCTTTGGTATCAGGATGATGTTGGCCTCATAAAATGAGTTAGGGAGGATTCCCTCTTTTTCTATTGATTGGAATAGTTTCAGAAGGAATGGTACCAACTCCTCCTTATACCTCTGGTAGAATTCAGCTGTGAATCCATCTGGTCCTGGACTTTTTTTGGTTGGTAGGCTATTAATTATTGCCTCAATTTCAGAGCCTACTATTGGTCTATTCAGGGATTCAACTTCTTCCTGGTTTAGTCTTGGAAGAGTGTAAGTGTCCAGGAAATTATCCATTTCTACTAGGTTTTCCAGTTTATTTGTGTAGAGGTGTTTATAGTATTCTCTGATGGTAGTTTGTATTTCTGTGGGGTCGGTGGTGATATCCCCTTTATCATTTTTAATTGCGTCCATTTGATTCTTCTCTCTTTTCTTCTTTATTAGTCTTGCTAGTGGTCTGTCAATTTTGTTGATCTTTTCAAAAAACCAACTCCTGGATTCATTGATTTTTTGGAGGGTTTTTTGTGTCTCTATCTCCTTCAGTTCTGCTCTGATCTTAGTTATTTCTTGCCTTCTGCTAGCTTTGGAATGTGTTTGCTCTTGCTTCTCTAGTTCTTTTAATTGCGATGTTAGAGTGTCAATTTTTGATCTTTCCTGCTTTCTCTTGTGGGCATTTAGTGCTATAAATTTCCCTCTACACACTGCTTTAAATGTGTCCCAGAGATTCTGGTATGTTGTATCTTTGTTCTCATTGGTTTCAAAGAACATCTTTATTTCTGCCTTCATTTCGTTATGTACCCAGTAGTCATTCAGGAGCAGGTTGTTCAGTTTCCATGTAGTTGAGCGGTTTTGATTGAGTTTCTTAGTCCTGAGTTCTAGTTTGATTGCACTGTGGTCTGAGAGACAGTTTGTTATAATTTCTGTTCTTGTACATTTGCTGAGGAGTGCTTTACTTCCAATTATATGGTCAATTTTGGAGTAAGTACGATGTGGTGCTGAGAAGAATGTATATTCTGTTGATTTGGGGTGGAGAGTTCTATAGATGTCTATTAGGTCTGCTTGCTGCAGAGATGAGTTCAATTCCTGGATATCCTTGTTAACTTTCTGTCTTGTTGATCTGTCTAATGTTGACAGTGGAGTGTTGAAGTCTCCCATTATTATTGTATGGGAGTCTAAGTCTCTTTGTAAGTCTCTAAGGACTTGCTTTATGAATCTGGGTGCTCCTGTATTGGGTGCATATATATTTAGGATAGTTAGCTCTTCCTGTTGAATTGATCCCTTTACCATTATGTAATGGCCTTCTTTGTCTCTTTTGATCTTTGATGGTTTAAAGTCTGTTTTATCAGAGACTAGGATTGCAACCCCTGCTTTTTTTTGTTCTCCATTTGCTTGGTAAATCTTCCTCCATCCCTTTATTTTGAGCCTATGTATGTCTCTGCGTGTGAGATGGGTCTCCTGAATACAGCAGACTGATGGGTCTTGACTCTTTATCCAGTTTGCCAGTCTGTGTCTTTTAATTGGAGCATTTAGTCCATTTACATTTAAGGTTAAGATTGTTATGTGTGAACTTGATCCTGCCATTATGATATTAACTGGTTATTTTGCTCGTTAGTTGATGCAGTTTCTTCCTAGCCTCGATGGTCTTTACATTTTGGCATGTTTTTGCAATGGCTGGTACCAGTTGTTCCTTTCCATATTGAGTGCTTCCTTCAGGGTCTCTTGTAAGGCAGGCCTAGTGGTGACAAAATCTCTAAGCATTTGCTTATCTGTAAAGGATTTTATTTCTCCTTCACTTATGAAACTTAGTTTGGCTGGATATGAAATTCTGGGTTTAAAATTCTTTTCTTTAAGAATGTTGAATATTGGCCCCCACTCTCTTCTGGCTTGTAGAGTTTCTGCCGAGAGATCTGCTGTGAGTCTGATGGGCTTCCCTTTGTGGGTAACCCGACCTTTCTCTCTGGCTGCCCTTAAGATTTTTTCCTTCATTTCAACTTTGGTGAATCTGGCAATTATGTGTCTTGGAGTTGCTCTTCTCGAGGAGTATCTTTGTGGCGTTCTCTGTATTTCCTGGATTTGAATGTTGGCCTGCCCTACTAGGTTGGGGAAGTTCTCCTGGATGATATCCTGAAGAGTGTTTTCCAACTTGGTTCCATTTTCCCCCTCACTTTCAGGCACCCCAATCAGACGTAGATTTGGTCTTTTTACATAATCCCATACTTCTTGCAGGCTTTGTTCATTTCTTTTTCTTCTTTTTTCTTTTGGTTTCTCTTCTCGCTTCATTTCATTCATTTGATCCTCAATCGCTGATACTCTTTCTTCCAGTTGATCGAGTCGGTTACTGAAGCTTGTGCATTTGTCACGTATTTCTCGTGTCATGGTTTTCATCTCTTTCATTTCGTTTAGGACCTTCTCTGCATTAATTACTCTAGCCGTCAATTCTTCCACTTTTTTTTCAAGATTTTTAGTTTCTTTGCCCTGGGTACGTAATTCCTCCTTTAGCTCTGAGAAATTTGATGGACTGAAGCCTTCTTCTCTCATCTCGTCAAAGTCATTCTCCATCCAGCTTTGATCCGTTGCTGGCGATGAGCTGCGCTCCTTTGCCGGGGGAGATGTGCTCTTATTTTTTGAATTTCCAGCTTTTCTGCCCTGCTTTTTCCCCATCTTTGTGGTTTTATCTGCCTCTGGTCTTTGATGATGGTGATGTACTGATGGGGTTTTGGTGTAGGTGTCCTTCCTGTTTGATAGTTTTCCTTCTAACAGTCAGGACCCTCAGCTGTAGGTCTGTTGGAGATTGCTTGAGGTCCACTCCAGACCCTGTTTGCCTGGGTATCAGCAGCAGAGGCTGCAGAGGATAGAATATTTCTGAACAGCGAGTGTACCTGTCTGATTCTTGCTTTGGAAGCTTCCTCTCAGGGGTGTACTCCACCCTGTGAGGTGTGGGGTGTCAGACTGCCCCTAGTGGGGGATGTCTCCCAGTTAGGCTACTCAGGGGTCAGGGACCCACTTGAGCAGGCAGTCTGTCCCTTCTCAGATCTCAACCTCCGTGTTGGGAGATCCACTGCTCTCTTCAAAGCTGTCAGACAGAGTCGTTTGCGTCTGCAGAGGTTTCTGCTGCTTTTTTGTTGTTGTTGTTGTTGTGTAGCTGTGCCCTGTCCCCAGAGGTGGAGTCTACAGAGACAGGCAGGTTTCCTTGAGCTGCTGTGAGCTCCACCCAGTTCGAGCTTCCCAGCAGCTTTGTTTACCTACTTAAGCCTCAGCAATGG
>NW_020261526.1:0-3411 GCF_003255815.1 Theropithecus gelada
AACCAAAGAATCATTTAACTCCAGAAGATGAAAACAAACATCACAAAGCAGGTGTTCTGAAAGCTTCTCTACAGTTTTCATCGGAAGACGTTTCCTTTCTACCACAAGCCTCTGGGCGTGACTTAATATCCCTTAACAGATTCCTCAAAGACAGAGTTTGAAAACTGAGCAACGTAGTGTAAAATTTAAGTCTCTGAAATGAACGCACATGTCAGAGAGCAGCTTCTTTGAATGCTCCTTTTTAGGTTTTATTTCAGGATATTTCACTCTTCACCATAGTCTTCAATGCACTGCAGAATATCACTTTTTCTGTTTTGTAGGAACAGTGTTCAAACACTGCCTTATGAGAAAAGAGTTATAACTCCCTGAGTGGAATGTGCACATCACAAAACATTTTCTCAGAGATCTTCTCTCCAGTTTTTATCTGAAGATATCTCCTTTTTTCCCACAGGCCTGAATGTCCTGCTGAATGTCCCTTTGCGAATTCATCCATGATGCAGTTTCAAACTGCATACCAGAAAGAAACTTTTATCTATGTGAGATGAATAGACATATCTGTCACAAAGCAGTTTCAGAGCACGCTTCTTCCCAGTTTTTGTCTGAGGATACTTACTTTTTCACCATAGCCGTCCATACACTCCTGAATGTCCCCTGGTATCTTTTTCTGCAAACGAGATTCCCCAATCCTCTATGAGAAGAAAAGTATAACTGTGAGAGTGGAATGCACACGTCACAAAGTAGCTCCTCGGAATTCATCTCTCCAGGATCAATCTGAACATATTTCCTATTTTGCCATAAGCCTCAAAGCGCTCCCTAGTGTCCCATAGATGACTAACCTAAAACAATGTTAGAATACAGCTGAATGAAAATAGAAGATTAACTGTGCGAGTGGACTTCACGTGAGTTAGAGCAGTCTCACAGAAAGTTTACTTCTGGTTTTATTGGAGGGTATTTCTTCTTCAGCATATTGTTAAGAGCGCTACCAAATGTTCTTTCTCAGATTCCATGGAAACAGTGATTTCAAGCTGCTCAATCCAAAGAATGATTTAACTCCATAAGACAAATATACACATCACAAAGCAGTCGCTCTGAAATTTTCTCTCCAGTTTTCATCGGATGACGTTTCCTTTACTCACCACAAGCCTCCGGGCGCCACTTAATATCACTTCACAGATTCGTCAAAGACAGAAATTCTAAACTGGGCAACGTAGTGTCAGCTTTAACTCTATGAAACGAATGCACACGTCAGAGAGCACTTTCTTGGAATGCCTCTTTCTGGGTTTTATTTCCGGATATTACGCTTTTCGCCATAGTCTCCAAAGTGCTGCAAAATATCACTTTTTCAGTTTTACAGGAACAGTCTTCAAACACTGCCTTAGGAGAAAAGAGGTGTAGCTGCTCCCTGAGTGGAAAGCACACATCACAAAGTAGTTTCTCAGAAATCTTCTATCCAGTTTTAATCTGAAGATATTTTCTATTTCCCCACAGGCCTGAATGTGCTACCGAATGTCCCTTTGCGAATTCATCCATGACGCAGTTTCAAAAGTGCGTAATAGAAAGAAAGATTTTTCTACGTGAGATTAACTGACATATCTATCACAAAGCATTTTCACAGAAACCTTCTTTCCGGTTTCTGTCTGAGGATATATCCTTTTTCATCACAGCCATCCATATCCTCCTGAATATCCCCTGGTAGTTTTTTCTCCAAGGGCGATTCCAAAATCCTCTATGAGAAGAAAACTATAACTCTGTGATTGGAATGCACATGTCACAAAGCAGCTCCTCCGGAATCTTCTCTCCAGTGTGTATCTGAAGATATTTCCGTTTTCAACGTAAGACTGAAAGTGCTCCCGAGTATCCCGTAGCTGATTAACCTAAAACAGTGTTAGAATACAGCTCATTGGAAACTGAAGCTTAAATGTGTGAGTGGACTTCATGTGAACTAGAGCAGTTTCACAGAATGTTTCCTTCTGGTTTTCATCAGAGGGTATTACTTTTACAGCATATTCTTAAGAGTGTCCCCAAATGTCTTTTTGAGGTTCCACAGAAACAGTGGTTTCAAACTGCTCAATCCAAAGAATGATTTAACTCTATGAGATGAATACACACATCACAAAGCAGTTGCTCTGAAAGCTTCTTGCCACTTTTCATCCGATGACGTTTCTTTTCTCACCACAAGCCTCTGGGTGCCACTAAATATCCCTTCACAGGTTACTCAAAGATAGAGGTTCCAAAAGGGACAACGTAGTGTAAGCTTTAACTCTCTGTAATGAATGCACACGTCAGAGAGCAGTTTCTTGGAACACTTCTTTACGGGTTTTATTGCAGGATATTTGACTTTTCACCATAGTCTTCAATCTGCTGCACATTTTCACATTTTCAGTTTTACAAGAACAGTGTTCAAACACTGCCTTATGAGAAAAGAAGTATATCTCCCTGAGTGGAATGCACACATCACAAAGCCATTTCCCAGAAAGCTTCTCTCCAGTATTTCTCCGAAGATATCTCCAATTTCCCCAGCGGCCTGAATGTGCCTTTGAATGTCCCTTCGCGAATCTGTTCATGACGCAGTTTCAAATCTGCATAATGAAAGAAAGTTTCATCAACGTGTGATGAATAGACATATCTATCACAAAGACATTTCACAGAAAGCTTCGTTCCAATTTTTCACTGAGGGTACTTCCTTTTTCACCTTAGCTGTCTATATAGTCCCGAATGATCCCTGGCAGCGTTTTCTCCAAACGGCATTCTCCAATCCTCTATGAGAAGAAAGATATATCTCTGTGAGTGGAATGCACACGTCACAAAGCAGTTCCTCAGAAATCTTCTCTCCAGTATCTACCTGAAGGTATTTCCGTATTCACCGTAAGCGTCAAAGTGCTCCTGAGTATCCCTTAGCTTACTAAACTAAAACAGTGTTACAATACTGATCAATGAAAACAGAGGCTTAATTGTGCGAGTGGAATTCACTTACCAAGAGTAGTTTCACAGAATGTTTCCTTCTGGTTTTTTTTTTTTTTTTTTTTTTTTTTTTTTTGAGACGGAGTCTCGCTGTGTCGCCCAGGCTGGAGTGCAGTGGCGCGATCTCGGCTCACTGCAAGCTCCGCCTCCCGGGTTCACGCCATTCTCCCGCCTCAGCCTCCGAGTAGCTGGGACTACAGGCGCCCGCCACCACGCCCGGCTAGTTTTTTGTATTTTTAGTAGAGACGGGGTTTCACCATGTTAGCCAGGATGGTCTCGATCTCCTGACCTCGTGATCCATCCGCCTCGGCCTCCCAAAGTGCTGGGATTACAGGCTTGAGCCACCGCGCCCGGCCCTCCTTCTGGTTTTTGTCGGAGGTTATTTCTTTTTCCACATATTCTTTGGAGCCTCCCAAATGTCCTTTCTCAGGTTCCACAGAAAAAGTGATT
>NW_020261527.1:0-3410 GCF_003255815.1 Theropithecus gelada
TTTCTTTCCAGAGAATTTCTTGGTTTCTCCTTTCCACACTCCATTATGGGCTGTGCTAAGGCACCCTCCTCTGCACTCCTATTGGTAAACAACATTTTTATGGCAGTATTCACACTTGCTATAATTGTCTTGTTACATATTTGTCTCCCCCAGTAAGTCTGTGGCCTTGCCTTGCAGTTATTTTATTCATCAAAATATCACTAGAATTATAGAAAATATGTGGTCCCTAGTTATTTCTCAAAAAAAGATCAAATAAAACATACAAAAATTACCTTTTTAAGCTCCCAGAGCACTTTAGTAACCATAGCTGTAGGAAAATTACTTATTTTTTGTTTTTATTTTTGGCTATGAACGAGCCTTCAGTGAGTAAACCTTCAGTTAGTTCACTACCTGTTTCTGCCAAGCTGGGAACTAAAAGATTTGCATTGTATTTTCTGTGGATGCTTGTGTTTCCAATAATTCACTCCTCAGAGGGCTTTCCCAGGGGGCTGGGGGTGGAGAGGGGCCCACTGATAAACAGCAGATGTCCAGCAGGCCTGAGGCATGTCTGACACATGGATGATGAAGGAGATGGGAAAAAAGGAGCAGCAGCTTCTGGGATGACATATTTAAGAGCCCGAGGAGGTGCGTTGCTTTAAAATTACTGATCATAAGAAATAGCTCCTGCAAATGGTGTGGGGTATGCGCCCTTCTGTCCATGCCAATTCAATTGGTAAACACACAGAAACAGAATTCTCATGGAGTACTTGAAGCTCATAGAAATGTCAAGAGTAAAAGGAATGGGGCAGTTGGAATTCCTGTGCAATTTGAAGCTCTCACTTGAAAATGAGAGAGGTACAAGGAGCCAGAAGTGAACAAACTAGGGGATCAAGCAGGAATAATATATGGTTCAATACTTGTCCGAAGTAAGAGAGATGAAATATTCACTACCTTAGAAAAAGTAAAGTGCTCGCCTTTCTGAGGTCATGGCCTTCCAAGAAGAGATATTTTAGTTTCAATAAATGAGCTCTTTCCACATGAGGCTGAGGGTTTGGCTTTCTTAATCCTGCTTAAAAAATAAAAAAAAATAAATAAATAAATAAATAAAAAATAAATAAAAAAGAGACAGAGAGGGAGAGAAATAAAATGCACCCACTGATGTTCAAAGAGGAAGAGCAAAAGCCTGAACCTGCCATATCAATGACTAACTATAGAGTTATTCACTGAGATAAGATACATAGGATTTGCATCCCAAGAGAGGGCACTGACCCGGTTTGAGAAAGATCATTTGGTTAAGAATTGTTTAATTTCCTTCCTTTTAGAATTTGAAACCACAGAATCTATTAAGCAAAAAGTGGTAAGGGAGCACAAGATGCAGGAGACTTTCTTTGTCCCGAAGTACCTTACAGACTTGTTGAGAAGATTGTATGAATAGGTGAAAGTCACCAAACAATGGCATATGTGCTTGGCATAGAGTGAGCAATTGTTTAATATCTATATAGGTTGCTGCTTAGCTAATGGAGTCTATGGTGTATTTACTAGCCTTAAGTACATAATGTTGACTAAACTGTGCTCTGCCCAGACAGACAATGAGGGCTGGTCTTCCAGCTGACCCAACCTTGGGCCTTTACAATGAGTCTCTGAGCTCCCTGTCCTCAGGAGCCACTGCCCTTTGGTCTTGTGAAAACTTTCAGACCATGACCCTTTTGCCCTAACCTTCTCACTTAATTGCCACAATTCTAGTTTATTTGCCAAAGGAAACTAATCTGTGTGATTATGAAAGTAACAAGTAATATGAAGTAATATAAACAAGTGGGATAAAATGTGATGATTTTGTGTTTAGATGAGAAGTTGATCAGTTTGAATTACAGAGGGAAGGTAGTACCCTTGGAGTCTGAAGTATAAATTGATGATCGAAGTGTGCACCCTTGAGCAACTCACCGATTCACAAAACCCGAGTTTCCTCATGTTAGCAGAGAAGGGATCCCAACTGTAGCACAGGCTTTGTTGGGCCAGTGGGGTGAGCCCAGCTGGAGTGAACAGCCTTAAATCATTTTGCATGAACAATGGCTTGTTTGGATAGAAATGCTGGTAGGTCCTTTACTGGTGGTGAGAGAGGGCAATAACAAGTAGAATATAGGTGATAGTCAATGAATTATTTCAACTTATTGGTGATGGTCATTTGGGAAATGCAGGTTACATACAACTGGGAGGTAATGTAATTTTCCTCAGAAGGTTATTATGAGGATTAACCAGCAACCACAGTATCCAACAGAGGCTAACGATTTTGTTTGTACATTATTTGAATCTTCTATTTTGCAACTAAAATTATTAAGGAAAAACTTCTGTTGATAGTAAAAATACAAGGCTTAGAGTGAAGCGAAGTAATTTGGAGTTTGTATTCTTAACTCCATGATGGTGACTGCACACACTACATTCTCTGGAGGTCACCCTAGCTGCCAGCTTCCAGTACCTTGAGGCATAGACTCCATCTTATTTATCTATATGTATGCTACAGCATCTAATAATGCAGCTTATTGCACTAGAAGCTCACTATGGATATGAAAAGTGAATAAAATTATAATTGGAAGTACATACCAGAAAGGAGCAGCAGTACTGTGTTCACTGAAGTCTTATTTAGTAACCCACAGTTTGGAAATGCTATGCTCATGGGGTGCAACGTTAATTAACGAGCAATCATGTGCTGACTTCAGGAACAGCAGAAGACAATTATACCTCTGCTGGTGCAGCAGCTCTTTCATCCACATGTGAGCTCTGCATAAAGCCTTGGAAATTTCCATTATAATAAAAACAACCTTGGAGGATCACTGGAGACAGGAGAATCTGTTCTTTATCCCCGACAGTATGGTTGCCTCCTAAAACGAGGTTTTGCCAGCCTGATGCAAAATCCTTGTTGCAAGTCTTGTTTTACATTTACAGGCCACCTCCCAGTGTTCCGTAAAAGAGATCAGACAAAGGTTATGGATATTAAACTCCCACCAAGCCTCCTTTCATGCTGATTTGATTTTAGTCTTAGATCAGAGGAAAATGGGTAATTGGGGCAAATTGGTATTGATCCAGGGACTTTGTTATATCACTTAGATTCTGAACTCAGGTGAACTTGACCTTGCCCACAGATTCCCTGTCTCTTCCAGATCTCTCCTATCACTCGTGTTGTCTCCCCCATTACTAATGGCTCTGGGCACTCAGAAGCCCAGTCTGGGATCCCTTAGTCATTATGTACTTCTTGATAAATCCACTTACGCTTTTCCCCTTAAATATCTCGCTGAAGATCGCAGTTTTCAGCAGTCTCTGCAATCCTTTGCAACTCTGAAAGAAAGGATCCTTACTCAATAATTATTTGTGCCTTGGTGGGAACTGAATGCCAGTGGTATAGTCTTTGTGACTGACATCAAGGATTTAGCCAGAGA
>NW_020261528.1:0-3409 GCF_003255815.1 Theropithecus gelada
TGGCCTGGAGGCAGAGAGTAGCCCGACTGGATCACACACCCTTCCTGCACTGTGAGCCCCCAGCAGCAGAACTAAAAGATGTCCAGATGCTCACATGCCAGCATCCAGGCCCACCAACTGGGGCTGGCTTCTGGATCCCCTTCTCAAGACCTCTCCCTCAGGAATCCAATCTATGAGGTCCTGAAAGCCCAGCGTTGTCTTGTCTGCCTATGTAGAGCCTCAAGTCCAGAGGGAACAAGGCTGAGGAGAGAGATGAGGATGAAGAGAGGCAGGAGGCCTGTCCCAGAGGAAGACAGCAGTTCTCACCTGCATCCCCACTCCTAGGGCAGCAGAGCACAGCTGGGAGCTGAGAGCTACATTCTCTGGGAGTGGCCTATAAGACTGATCCCACTGGGTACCTCCTGTTGGCCCATGTCGTGACAACCTATATACCCTGTCCTTTTCTCCAGGGTACGAAGGGCATGGAATAGGCAAAGTGAAGGGCAAAACAGTTGTTTCACAGCAGGCAGTAGCACGTAGATTCTGTAGAACAGGTAGATGCTGTTGCTGAGGGAAGAGGACAAGTAGGTTCTTGCTGGCTCTCAGCTTGAGACTTGTGCAGCCCCTTGTGTTTATATTCTCTACTATTGATTATGTATATTAAATCAATATGTAAGGCTACTGAAAAGACTTTTGTTGGTGGTGGTCTTTTTTGTTTGTTTTTTTGAGACAAGGTCTGGCTCTGTTGCCCAGACTGGAGTGCTGTGGCAGGATCTCGGCTCACTGCAACCTATGCCTCTTGGGCTCAAGCCATCCTTCTGCCTCAGCCTCTCAAGTAGCTGGGATTACAGGTGCACACCACCATGTCCGGCTAATTTTTGTATTTTTTGTAGAGACGGGGTTTTCCATGTTGCCCAGGTTGGTCTCGAACTTGTGAGCTCAAACGATCTGCCCGCCTCGGCCTCCAAAGTACTGGGATTACAGGCGTGAGCCACTGCACCCTGCCTAAAAAGACTGTCGTTCCTTGACTCCTTCTTCTTACTTCAGTCTTTCCTAGTAAAACTGACACTGGCCTCCAGATTGTAAGCATTCCCATTGCCTTCATTTCTTCTGTAATTCTCTTTAGACCCCAGGTATCAACTTACTACAAAGGCCTAGTCTTTTGCCTTGGTTTTTCCACTCAATACTCCAGCAACATGCTGGAACTGGGACCCTCTTGCAACTTTACTCCAGTCCCTGAGTTGATCCCTGATCCTCTGCCTGGCTCTCACCAAATTTTCCCCAAGTGGGAAGAATCCTGCTGCCATTTTTCCAGGGCTCTCCTGTGAGTGGGCCAATCATTAAAAACCCCAAGTCTAGCACCTTCTTACCTTAGAAAGAAGATGGAATGAGGCCGGGCGCGGTGGCTCACGCCTGTAATCCCAGCACTTTGGGAGGCCGAAGCGTGCGGATCACAAGGTCAGGAGATCGAGACCATCCTGGCCAACATGGTGAAACTCTGTCTCTACTAGAAATACAAAAATTAGCTGGGCGTGGTGACGCATGCCTGTAATCCCAGCTACTCAGAGGCTGAAGCAGGAGAATCGCTTGAACCAGGGAGTTGGAGGTTGCAGTGAGCCAAAGTCATGCCACAGCACTCCATCCTGGTGACAGAGCGAGACTCTGTTTCAGAAAAAAAAGAAAGGAGATGGAATGAATATCAGGATAGTTGTTTAATAGGATTTCCATGCAAGAAAACCACGATAAGAAGCATCTGAGAGAAGAGTGAAAAGATGGTTCATGACTCGGGCACAAAGTCTTAAGGCCATACTCCAGTGATAGAAAGTCCCTCTGACATTTGTCATGGAGGTGAGGAATAAGTTCCTTGAGATTTTATGTAAAGTAACTGACAGTCGCAGGTGCCTAACAAATGCTAGCTTCCTTCCTCCTATCTTCCCTATGCCTTCAGGTCAGGTCCACTATTTCCACCATCTACCCTAGCTTCAGCTTTACTCTGCACAGTAGGACACTACTGTGTCCTAGAAGTGTCCTAGAAGCCTAATAACTTCTAGCCTAATGACTGTTTTTTTTGTTTTGTTTTGTTTTGTTTTGTTTTGTTTTTTGAGAGGGAGTCTTGCTCTGTAGTACAGGCTAGCGGCTAGAGTGCAGTGGTGCAATCTCAGCTCACTGCAACCTCCACCTCCCGGGTTCAAGCAATTCTCCTGCCTCAGCCTCCAGAGTAGCTGGGACTACAGGCATGCCACCACACCCAGCTAATTTTTGTGTTTTCAGTAGGGACAGGGTTTAGCCATGTTGGCCAGGCTGATCTCAAACTCCTGACCTCAAGTGATCTGCCTGCCTTGACCTCCAAAAGTTGTGGGATTACAGGTATGAGCCACCTCGCCCAGCCTGCAGTCTAGTAACTCTTGACCCAGTCCTACCCATTCAAAAAGTTCAGTGGTTAGCATCCTCAGCCTTCTTTGGCTTAGCTAAATTCAAATAATCTGAACTTAATTATCATTATATTCTCTATCCCTATATGCTTTCAGTTTTGCAAAATATTTTCCCATCCATCGTTTCATCATTTTGTCCTAGGAATGCTGTGAAATACCAGCTGAGACATTCCCCTGCTTGAGTGTCGTCTAAGAGGTATAGTGACTAGTCTACACTTTAGTTGTGCTGACAGGCAGTAGCAGGTAGATTCTTCTTGATAGTTTCAAATGTCTCAACTTAAGACCTTTCTTGAGCTTCATGTTTATGTCAGGGTTTGAATACTCATTTTTAATGAGATATCTTGTGTTACATTCCTATTGTTTCAAGCAGTACATGCTCATTGTAGGACATTTGCATACAGAACAGTATAAGGAAGAAAATTTTTTAAATCCCCTGGCATCCACCATTTGGACACAAGTATTGTTTCCTTCCAGACTTTTTGAGTAGCATGAAAAATAGTTACTGTAATAAGTCATGATATTTAGTGAGTACTTACTATATGCAAGCACTATACTAAGGGTTTTGTATTTATTATCTCATTTCAATCTTCACAAAAACCCTATGAGGTACATACATAGTATTATTATCCTTGCTAAAACTGATGAATTAGGCCAGGCGCGGTGGCTCACACCTGTAATCCCAGCACTTTGGGAGGCCAAGGTGGGAGGATTGCTTGAGCTCAGGAGTTCAAGACCAGCCTGGGTAATATGGTAAAACCCTGTCTCTACAAAAACAAACAAATAAACAAACAAACAAAAAATCAGCATGCCTTGGTGGCACACACTTGTAGTCCCAGCTATTTGGGGGTGCTGAGGTGAAAGGGTTGCTTGAGCCCAGGAAGTCGATGCTACAGTGAACCAGGATCTTGACACTGCATTCTAACCTGGGTGACAAAGTGAGAACCTGTCTCAAAATAAATAAATAAATAAATAAATAAATAAATAAATAAATAAATAAA
>NW_020261529.1:0-1548 GCF_003255815.1 Theropithecus gelada
TGAGTTTATTTCACAGAACCCAAAGAAGTTTCTCAGAAAGCTTCTTTTTCTTTGTTATCGGAGGATATTTCCTTTGGCCCTATAGTCTTCAAAGGGATCCGAAATACCTGTTCTCAGATTCCACAGAAATAAGGCTAGCAAAGAGATCCAAGAAATACAGATGTAACTCTGTGAGATGAATTAACAGAACCCTGAGCAGTTTCTCACAAATATCATTTCCAGATTTCATCTGAGGATATTTCCTTTTTCACCATAGCCCTCTATGGGCTTCCAAATATCACTTTGCCAATTCCACAAGAACTGTCTTAGGAAAAGGCTTCTTGAGGGGAAAGCTGTAACACTGTGAGATGATTTCACAGAACACAAAGAAGTTTCTCAGAAACCTTCTTTCTCTTTGTTATCGGAGGATATTTCCTTTGGCCCTATAGTCTTCAATGGGATCCGAAATATCTGTTCTCAGATTCCACAGAAATAAGGCTAGCAAAGAGATCCATGAAATACAGATGTAACTCTAAGAGTGGAAGTCAGACATCACAGAGCATTTTCTCAGAAAGCTTCTTTCCAGATTTCATCTGAGGATATTTCCTTTTTCACCATAGCCCTCTATGTGCTTCCAAATATCACTTTGCCAATTCCACAAGAACTGTCTTAGCGAAAGTCTTCTTGAGGAGAAAGCTGTAACTCAGTGAGATGATTTCACAGAACACAAAGTAGTTTCTCAGACATCTTCTTTCTCTTTGTTATCGGAGGATATTTCCTTTGGCACTATAGTGTTCAAAGGGATCCGAAATATCTGTTCTCAGATTCCACAGAAATTAGGCTAGCAAAGAGATCCACAAAATACAGATGTAACTCTGTGAAATGAATTAAAAGAACACTAAACAGTTTCTCAGAAAGCTTCTTTCCAGATTTCATCTGAGGATATTTCCTTTTTCACCATAGCCCTCTATGGGCTTCCAAATATCACTTTGCCAATTCCACAAGAACTGTCTTACCGAAAGGCTTCTTGAGGGGAAAGTTGTAACTCTGTGAGATGATTTCACAGAACACAAAGAAGTTTCTCAGAAAGCTTCTTTCTCTTTGTTATCGGAGGATATTTCCTTTGGCCCTAGAATCTTCAAAGGGATCCGAAATATCTGTTCTCAGATTCCACAGAAATAAGGCTAGCAATGAGATCCACGAAATACAGATGTATCTCTGTGAGTTGAATTAACAGAACACTAAGCTGTTTCTCAGAAATCTTCTTTTCAGATTTTTTCTGAGGATATTTCCTTTTTCAAAATAGCCCTCTATGGGCTTCCAAATATCACTTTTCCAAATCCACAAGAACTATCTTAGCGAATGCCTTCTTGAGGGGAAAGCTGTAACTCTGTGAGATGATTTCACAGAACACAAAGAAGTTTCTCAGAAAACTTCTCTCTCTTTGTTAGCGGAGCATATTTCCTTTGCCCCTATACTCTTCAAAGGCATCCGAAATATCTATTCTCAGATTCCACAGAAATAAGGCTAGCAAAGAGATCCACGAAATACAGATGTAACTCTGTGAGT
>NW_020261529.1:1555-3407 GCF_003255815.1 Theropithecus gelada
CATAGCCCTCTATGGGCTTCCAAATATCACTTTGCCAATTCCACAAGAACTGTCTTAGCGAAAGTCTTCTTGAAGGCAAAGCTGTAACTCTGTGAGATGATTTCACAGAACACATAGAAGTTTCTGAGAAAGCTTCTTTCTCTTTTTTATCGGAGGTTATTTCCTTTGGCCCTATAGTCTTCAAAGGGATCCGTAATATCTGTTCTCAGATTCCACAGAAATAAAGCTAGCAAAGAGGTCCACGAAATACAGATATAATTCTGTGAGTGGAAGTCACACATCACAGAGCAGTTTCTGAGAAAGCTTCTTTCCAGATTTCATCTGAGGATATTTCCTTTTTCACCATAGCCCTCTATGGGCTTCCAAATATCACTTTGCCAATTGCACAAGAACTGTCTTAGCGAAAGGCTTCTTGAGGGGAAAGCTGTAACTCTGTGAGATGATTTCAGAGAACACAAAGTAGTTTCTCAGAAAGCTTCTTTCTCTTTGTTATCTGAGGATATTTCTTTAGGCCCTATAGTCTTCAAAGGGATCCGATATATCTGTTCTCAGATTCCACAGAAATAAGGCTGGCAAAGAGATCCACGAAATACAGATGTAACTCTGTGAGATGAATTAACAGAACACCAAGCAGTTTCTAAGAAAGCCTCTTTCTAGATTTCATCTGAGGATATTTCCTTTTTCACAGTAGCCCTCTATGGGCTTCCAAGTATCCCTTTGCCAATTCCACAACAACTGTCTTAGCGAAAGGATTCTCGAGGGAAAAGCTGTAACTCTGTGATATGATTTCACAGAACCCAAAGAAGTTTCTCAGAAAGCTTCTTTCTCTTGGTTATCGGAGGATATTTCCTTTGGCCCTATAGTCTTCAAAGGGATGCGAAATATCTGCTCTCAGATTCCACAGAAATAAGGCTATCAAAGAGATCCACGAAATAGAGATGCAACTCTCTGAGTGGAAGTCACACATCACAGAGCAGTTTCTAAGAAATCTTCTTTCCAGATTTCATCTGAGGATATTTCCTTTTTCACCATAGCCCTCTATGGGCTTCCAAATATCACTTTGACAATTCCACAAGAACTGTCTTAGCTAAAGACTTCTCGAGTGGCAAGCTGTAACTCTGTGAGATGATTTCACAGAACCCAAAATGTTACTCAGAAAGCTTCCTTCTCTTTGTTATCGGAGGATATTTCCTTTCACCCTAGAGTCTTCAAATGATCCGAAATATCTGTTCTCAGATTCCACAGAAATAAGGCTAGCAAACAGATCCACGAAATACAGATGTAACTCTGTGAGATGAATTAACAGAACACAAAGCAGTTTCTCACAAATATTGTTTCCAGATTTCATCTGAGGATATTTCCTTTTTCACCATAGCCCTCTATGGGCTTCCAAATATCACTTTGCCAATACCACAACAACTGTCTTAGGAAAAGGCTTCTCGAGGGCAAAGCAGTAACACTGTGAGATGATTTCACAGAACACAAAGAAGTTTCTCAGAAAGCTTGTTTCTCTTTGTTATCGGAGGATATTTCCTTTGGCCCTATAGTCTTCAAAGGGATCCGAAATATCTGTTCTCAGATTCCACGGAAATAAGGCTAGCAAGGAGATCCACGAAATACAGATGTAACTCTGTGAGATGAATTAACAGAACACTAAGCAGTTTCTCAGAAAGCTTCTTTCCAGATTTCATCTGAGGATATTTCCCTTTTTCACCATAGCCCTCTATGGGCTTCCAAATATCACTTTGCCATTCCACCAGAACTGTCTTAGCTAAAGACTTCTCGAGGGGAAAGCTGTAACTCTGTGAGTTTATTTCACAGAACCCAAAGAAGTTTCTCAGAAAGCTTCTTT